>NC_071325.1:15528342-15829684 GCF_943734725.1 Anopheles marshallii | reverse complement strand
AAGGGGTTGAGAATGCTGTTAACTTGCGTGAGTCTTTTTCGAGTGGGATCTGATGGAAACCTGACATTAAGTCTAAAGTACTAAAGTACTTGGCTCTTCCTAATTGATCCAGTATTGTGTCAATCCGTGGTAATGGAAATTTGTCTGGTATGATTTTCTTATTCAGTTGTCTTAAATCCACGACTAATCTCCATTTTTTATTAACGTCATCCGATTTCTTTGGTACCAAAAGGATCGGTGAGTTGTATGATGATACAGAATGTTCTATTATGTCATTTTGTAACAACTTTTGGACTTGATTGTTTATCTCTTCGGTTTGAGAATGAATCTGTTTGTAATTAGGTATGTAGGATGGAATATTATCTTTTAGTGTTATTTCCTGACTGTAAAAATTGTTTGTAGTGATTGAATCATTTTCGGTGCAAAAAATATCTTAACGTGTATCTATGATTTTTCGGAATTCTTTCTGTGCATATGTAGGGATGTTTTCAATCTTGATGTTTCCCAAAATACTGTTTAAACGGCTAATGTCTTTTGGTAGCTCACTACGTGTTGTATTCAGAATGTTAAAATTTCTCAATGGTTCTATTTTAGGGACGAAGTTGTTTTCATTGATGACTATATTTTCGTTAGTTGTATTTATAAATTTTACAAATGGATTAGTTTTGGAAATGATTGTATTTCCGCAAAATACACCTGCTTTGATTTGTTGAGATAAAATTATTGAATCTTCTGCCAATGTTGGTAAATAGATCCTACGTACTACCTCACTTCGCATTGGTAGCATAAAATTTCTTTCTCTATTGTCTTCGATTGGGTGTGAGATTGTTTCTCCTTCGTGTATGAAATTCAATAACCAGTGTTCATAATCTATGTTACATCTGTGTTTTGTGAAGAAATCTCTTCCTAAAATTCCGTCTGCGTTTAATTCAATGTCTTTTGTTACCAAATGGAATTTATGATCTAACGAGTTTTTGTCAAAATATATTTTAGTCGTGGTTGTGCCTAATGTACTGATTGTATTGTTTGAGATTCCGGTCAGATTTATTCTTTCATTCGTATATGCCTGTTGTTTGGGCTTGACTTTATCAACTTTAAATAGTGATACGTCGGCTCCTGTGTCCACAATGAGAGTCGTATACTCATCATTGGCCAAATCAATTTTGATTTTGACATAGTTACATGCAGATAAATTTACTGCAAGGACTGGCAATCCGTCGAGGACTGCATTCGGTCTTCTAAAAAATGGTTTCTTTCGTTATTGAGGTAAGTTTCCCTGCCTTGTACCATATTGGAATTCACTCTAGAATTTTGTTTCCAAAATTGTCGGCTTTTCGTTCTCGTTCTTGAGTTATGTAAACTCGTCTAGCATTGGTGTTATTACCATTGTAATGGGTTATTGCTAGCCTGTCTCCTGGATTGTTATATCCAATGTTTCGAGGATTTTGACTGTATGATCCATTCCTGTATCTGCTCTGTTGTTGATTTTGCGAAAAATTGCGTCTATAATTGTCGCTGTTTTGCATTCTATTAGGAGGGATCTGTCTTTTATAATTGTTTTGTTGGTATCTATTGTTGTAGTTGTTATTGCTATTAAATCGTGGTTGGTAGTTGTTTTGTGAGTTGAAACGAGTTGTATATCTATTTTGTCTATTGTATAACACTTGAGCGTGTTGGTTGTTGACGCTTTCATTTTCTAGCAGTTTTTGTACTGCTTCTGATGCAAAGGTAAAGGGTCTTGCTTTTAATAATGTCCTTGTTTCTAGGATTATAGTTTTTTCTATTAGAGTATTTACTCCTACCTTTAAAACCATCTCGTTTGCTATTTTAATTGGTATTTCCTGTTGTAAGTATACTTCTTTCAATTTCATTGTGAGTAGCTCTATCTCGTCACACATTGCTTTTGGTTTCCTTTTTCTTGACCGCTCTCAATTCTGCTAAGATTTTGTAAGGATCTGTTTTTTTCCTCGCATCTAGTTTTGACATCGTCGAATAGTTCTATAAATGTTACTATATTTTGTGGTAAACCAATTCTTGCTTTACCTGTTCATCTTGTTCGTAGAAATCTTACTAGCATCTGTTCTTGTTCGGCTGGTATAGAATCTTTCACTAGATGTGCTGAATCAATAAAATTGTTTAATTTGTCTGTTTCTCCATTGTATACTTGTACTAGTTCCGTAGCCGTTTTCATATCCAACGTAGCCATTTTGTCTGCTTGTTGCTCTGGTATTGTGCGATTTGATTCTCTATTCTTAGTCAATGTCGTATTCAAATAATCTGGATTTCTTTCCGAGTGGAATTTAATGCACTTATTTATCTCAGAAAATAGCAGTCTTCTTTTCTTCAGTAGCGTGGTTAATACTTCTTTTTTAAACAAGGATTCATGTTTTCTAAGAAATTCTTGTATTTCGTTATATGTTTCTCTAGCGCTTTCTTCTAGTGTTGCAAGAGCACAAAGTCGGTAGCATTCATTTAATGGTTTTACCTGTTCATAGATCCTATCGCGTTTTTCTATTTTCTCGAATACTCGTTGCATTGTCTATATATTATTATATTGTATATTTCATTAGTCTCCTCATTCAAATTCTCTTTTTTTTCGTAATTGTATAAAAAAAACTTTTATATTGTAGTCATTATAATCATTTATTACTTATCTTGCAGCGTACTTGAAGAATTTCTTGCATCTGTTGTCTTCGTCGTTGGGACTTCTGTTCGTTAACTTCTTCGTTGGGACTCCTGTCCATTATTATCGTCAATGGGACTCCTTTCCGTAAATATTCCAAGTTGGACACTCCTGTCTCTGGGATCCCGCCGATCAACATTTATGATCCGTGGTCTCGCCTTCCACTTTTTTTTCTCAATACAGCACAATCACCATTGTTTCCCTCAGCATTCACTCCCCCTTTGTTTTTTCACTGTAGCGCAATAGTTCAAGTTTTTTTTTCTTTCGTTGATTAAAGTTCACGACACCGCTAAAGTTTGGGTTTTTTTTTTCTCATGCATTTATTATATCATACAACAAGTCTATTAGTCGACCCATCGTTTCCTGCCTACCAGTTTGATAAGCTTTATACTCATCGATCATGCGTTTGAAGTGTCCAGCCTTTGCGATATATATCTCCTCCTCGGCACTTATTAGTTCGCGAAACACTGCTTCCGCTTGCTCCAGAACTTCCTCATGGGGGGCCCGTGCCGTTCCCGAACTCGTTGTCTCCAACGTTCTTCCTCCTCTTCCTCGTCCGGTTCCTCGTCTTCGAAGAGGTCAGCTTCCATGGGGACCGGTACCCTTGCTTCCTCCATCGGGAGCTCCTGTACTCGAACTTCCGCGCCTTCTGGTTGTTCCGCTTCGAGGTTGGCTTGTTCTGGCACCATCGTTGACTGTGGTATACTTTTGAATGATGGGTTCAGTTTTTGGTGCCATTTTTATATTGTTCGATTTTTTTCGTTGTGCACTTAATTGTTTTCACTTTCCCATGGAAAAAAATTGATTATCAGGTGATATTGGATTATCCCTAGCGTCACTTATTCGGAAATACAATTCTTCACTTTTGTCTTGCATCACTAACATTTTTGTTTTCGCTGACACTGCTAGGCCGCCAATATGGTTTTATTGAGGACGTGTGCGTTTTTTCTTCAAACTCTTGCCGCGTTTTGCAGTTCTTAACGTTTGTTTTCTCAGGAATACTTTGTATGCTTTAAATAAACCGATTAGCAATTGCCCTATGTACAGCGCAACAATAAGCCATAATTTCCAATCGTGGTTTTGGTGAGCTTGTTTGAGGTTTTCCAAGATGTTCATTACTTGAACATGGGCATCCCCGCTGAAGTTTGGGTTGTGATGCTTCGTATCGTACATTGTGACGAATTCAAGAGCACCAGCTTCCGATATTTTCACTTTTCCACTCATTTATTGTTATCGCCACGGTTCTCAAATTTATCTAGCGTTATGTCCTCTATGGAACACATTACAGTACCCTATTCAAGCGCACCTGATTTTGATTTTCTTTCTCACGCATATCACGGTCACTTTATCGCGCATATCACCTCTCTTTTTTTTTTTTTGGTTTCGCGCTTTGTTTTCCCACGACACTGTATCGTTACCCTGGTTTATTGGTTATCGTACTTTGCGTACGATCGCATTTTTAAATCACTCGTTCCAGCCTATGGTCTGCTGATGTTTCATTCCTTCACTTCTACATTGTTCACCTTAGTTCAATCACTTTTCTATATCCGACGATTGCAGCTTATGGTCACGGTCGCCATGCAAACGTTCTTCCCAGCACATTTCTTATCAAGGGGTAACAGGATACACTTGCGTCACACTTTCCGGTGTCTTGGTCAGTTACGCTGACATCGTACGATCGGACGAAAGAACTTCGTCAGAACTCTACTGTTGGAGACATAGAGGCCTTACCTTGGGTAGGGGGACACTCAAAGCTATTGAAATGAGAAGACGTCAGGTTTGCTTGAGTAATCAGAGAGTAGAGTAGCTCAGACGGTCCAAACAATTCTGCTGGATCTGAGCTGAGGCATCTTTATTTATACTCAATTACATTGTGGTTTTTACTCTATTTGTTAAACCATGTGAACGGAAATGGCCTCAATATAATTGCTTATTATTTATAGTGCAATAATTGCTCAAAGTTGGCGTTGAGTTCACGCGGGTTTGTAAGAATGCTTACTTTGCTTAACACATCACCTGAGCGTTCTTCAGCGCCTCATATTGTTTATGTTTTCATTTGCGTTGGTCACTAGTTCCGCACAATTGCTGATTTTGTTATTTCTTTCAGGGGTTTGCAATATGCGGGTCACTGTCCCAGACCGGATTGTAGTTATGTTGGTTTAAACTGTACTATGGTATATCGTTTGATGTGCGGTGGTCAAAATCTTTTCTTAATTCAAATTCAAGCTGTTTAGCAGTAACGCTGCCAGTGCAATCGTTTATGATGACAATATCATCTATTTTGAAAGGTTCCGTTCGTCGGTTCCATTTCGGACGTAGAGCAATTAATGGAAGATATTGCTTTTTCCATTTACTCCAAAGCACCTTTGCATAGTATAATGTGACAAACCAGTACTGGCCGTGTGAAGTACCAGCTTGTCAACCGTTCACTTCCACTCGCGAGAACATCACCCAGCGAACTTTAATATTATCGGACTTCGCGTTTTCGGATTTTGTACTTAACAGTAAGAGATGCATTGAGGCCTTACCGTGGGTCGGGGGACTCTCAATGATCGGAAATAAAAGACGACACGAGTATGACTTTACTCATGACAGTCCAGATTAAGTCTGCGTGCTGCCTACGGATTTTGGCTTTATTTTATATCATTTCTGGATGAGACGTGTTATGGGTTTGACGCCTTTGTGCCTGCTTTGGGCGGAGCCTAATTTCTCTTGTTCTACTTTCTCATGCTAGAAGCGGAAGAGTTCTAGTGAGTTGCGATTGTGCATGCGTTGTTTACTGACGCATCATAAACAATGCATGTGCGCAAACTTTCCGTGTTGTGCATGTGCGCAACCGTTACGTGTTTTGCCTATGTGCGCGTTTTCTCCTCGGGTCTTGTAACCTAACGCCTGTTTATGGTCCGTTATGCCAACTGTTGAGCTGTGCGGTAGGTTATGGTCTTGTGTGGCCTTGGTGTCACATTTTGAGCTGTGCGGTAGGTTATGTTCTTGTGTTCGCCTAATGGGTATGCAACGCCTAATATTTAGCTGATGTTAGCAGTTATGCTACAGTTTCATATTTAGCTGATGTTAGCAGATATGCTACACCTCCCCCCTTTGGAAGAATAATATAGTTTAGCGGAATTATTCTTTTAATTTTATGGCTCTGTTTTTGTGGATTATCTGTTTTTCGTTTTGTTTATTTTCTATTTCAATATTTCTACCTAATATTTTTGTCACTGTATATGGTCCCTTGAAAATTGGGTCCAATTTTCGATTGTTTTCGTTGGTTATGGCTATTTTATCATTTATTTGTAAATGGATTGGATTGACTTTTGTTTGTTCTTTTAATCGGGTTTCTTTTTCTTTTTCCATGAAATTTCTCGCTCTCTCGTGAGCTATTTTTAATCTGTATCGGAGTTCTTGAGCGTAATCTTCGTGATTGTATATTGGTGTATTGTTCTGGACTATTTCTTTTTGTATCTTTTCATTTCTCCCAAAGATGAGTTCGAATGGTGTGTAACCGTGTTCTAATTTTGGTGTATGCGAAGGTATAATAGTCTAACCAGTTATCCCAATCATCTTTATGTTGGTTTGCAAAAATTCTGAGATATTCATTTAAACATTTGTGATTCCTTTCCAATGCTCCTATGGTTTGTGGGTGATAAGCGGTTGCGAATTTCTGTTCTATTTTGAGTAATTTTGTCATATTGCTGAATATTTCGTTCTTATACTCTGTTCCCATATCGGTTCAGATTTCTGAAATATTGGTGCCGTATGTCAACATGAATTTTTCTACTATGGCTTTCGCAATCGTGATAGCTTCTTTGTTTGGAATAGCTATTGCTGTGATGTGTTTTGTGAAGTTACATTGAATGGTTACTGCGTATCTATTATTTTGGTATGTTTTTTGGAATGGTCCTACCGTATCGATTGAGATTATCTGAAATGGTTGTACTAGTGTGTCTGTTTTTACGAATGGTTCAACAGTTTTTCTCTGGTGTTTGTTTAATTTGCATAGGTTGCAATTTTTTACAAATTTCTTTATCGTTCCTTTTTGGTTTGTCCATGTCAACTCTCGTCTTAGTTTTTTGTACATTTTTGATTGACCTATATGGCCTCCTGTAGGTGTATTGCGCGTCTTTTCGAGTATTGTCTGAATTTCCTGTGGGTCATTGATATACCATGGTGCATCATAAATTGCTATTATTGTTTGCATTGAGCTTTGTTTTATTAACTGCAATTGTATTCCATCTGTAGCTGATTCTGCTTTCTAGTTTCTTGAAAAATTGCACTAATGCCGATTTTTCCTTTCTGTTACGGAAGTCCCTTTCTAGAATGGGTTGTTCTCTTCCTAATTCTGCTTTCATGTGGATTTCTCTTACTAATAAGAGTTCCTTTGTACGTTTTTTATTCCTTAAAACTCCTAAAAGTTCTATGGTATTCTCGTTTTTCTTATACGTCATTTCTAACTTCGGTAGTTCTCTAACCTCTTCGTATGAAAGAGCGTGATACATCTTAGGTTGATCAGACGCTAAAATGTTCGTAACATTGTCTGTAGTATTGGCGTTTGTCATCGATCTGGTTATCACGTTGATGTTTTTAATTTCGTCAGACGTAATTGTGATGCGTGACAAAGCATCCGCTACAACATTCTGTTTTCCTTACACGTGTTCGATCCTAAAATCGAATTCTTCAAGGTCAAGTCGGATTCTCGTTAGCTTGGATGATGGATTTTTCATTCCAAATAGATATACTAACGGTCTGTGGTCCGTTTTAATTACAAATTTTTTCCCTAGCAGATAAGGTTTGAAATGCAGAATAGCCCAGTGTATGGGCATAGTAAATTGTTTGTTTCACCTTGCGTGAATGTTCTACTTGCAAAGGCAATTGGTAAGTCGACTCCGTCATGTGTTTGTGAGAGTACTGCTCCACATGCTGCTGTAGAAGCATCTGTTGTTAGGATGAATTCCTTTTCGAAGTCGGGGTATTGCAACAATTTTGGATGCATCAATGTTTTTTTGAGGTAATCGAATGCTTCTTGGCATTCTGCCGTCCAATTGAAGGTTGCTTTTTTCTTCAAGAGATTGTTAAGTGGTTTTGCCTTTTCTGAAAAGTCTGGCACGAACTTTCTATAGTAATTGCCAAATGCGACGTATCTTCTTACATCATCCACATTTGTGGGTATTGGGTAATTTTTGATACAGTCGAATTTTGAATCGTCTGGCAGAATTCCTTTGTCAGTTATTTTGTGTCCTACATAAGTTACTTCTTTCTTGAAAAAGAAACTTTTTTCAGGGTTAAGTTTAAGATTGTACTTCCTAAGCCTTTCAAATACCTTTTTTAGATTCGTTAGATGATGATTCTCTGAGCATCCTATTACCACAATGTCGTCTACATATACAAATGCACATTCTGGGGATAAGCCTGTCATTGCCATAGTCATCATTCTTTGGAAACTATTAGGTGAGATGTTTAGTCCAAACGGTAATCTTTTAAAATGATAATGTCCGTCTGGGCTTGAAAAGGCTGTGTACTTTCTTGAACTTTCGGACAACGGGATTTGGTGAAATCCTGACATGAGGTCTAGTGTGCTAAAGTATTTTGCACGACCTAGTTGATCAAGGATTGAGTCGATCCTTGGAAGCGGGAATTTGTCGGGTAGCAATTTTTTGTTTAATTGCCTAAAATCGACAACAAGCCGGCATTTTTGCTCTTTTGATGTCTTTTTCGGAACTAGTAATATTGGTGAGTTGAAATGTGATACTGAGTTTTCGATGACATCATCCTCTAGCATCTTATCATTGTATTGTACCACTTTCTTGATCGAGTGGACTGTGTTTTCTGTCTGTTTCCTTTCTATTTCTACCAAAGCTTCTATGGCCACGGGTAGCGTATTGAACCTTCCAGACATTACAATGGTCTGGTGTTGTTCCCTTTTAAGTCCGTTTGCAAATGCAGTAATGCCTGCTTTGTTTGCTTTTTCCAGCGCTTTTGCCGGCGCAGTTTGTTCTGCGATATATGCCTTTTCTAGTTGTTTCGCAAGGTTTTGGATTTCATTAGCGAAATCTTCTGCGCTTCCCTGTTGCTTGCTTGCATTGAGAGTTGCTGTTAAGGATTCTGGAGTAGTTTTCCTTTTGCATTTCTCTTTTATTATTTGTATAATTTCGTCGATTGTGGCCGGTTCATTCCCTATTACAGTTTTTGCTTTTCCTGTCAGTTTGGAAACTATAATAGATATTGCCGTTTGTGCATTTTGTTCATTGACGGTGGTTTTTAAAGCCGTCAATGCTGCAATAATGTTATCAGCTTCTTTTTCGTTTCCGTCGTACTTTGGTACTACTGCCGAAGCAAGTTTTAACATTTCTGCTGGTGAAGTCATTGTTGTGTCTTTCTGTGGCCTGTTATTGTGAATTTGTATTAATGTTAGAATGTCTGTATGGAGAAGCCTACCCTGTTTGACGTATTCTGTTAGTACTGTTTCGTCTATTTTATCCTCAGATTTTAGTAATTCCTGTTGGAGCTTTGTATACGTTTCCTCAGTTTGCTGTGTAAATTGTTTTAGTTGGCATGTTCAAAATTTTTTTGTGATATCCTCTAGTTGATTTTTTATAGTTTCTAAGCTTTTGAGGTTTTCCTTAATTTTTGCCATTTAAAAAATATCTTAAATTCTGAAGACTCTTTGCGTCACACCAATTATTGTTAATGCTACTTTTGGTGTTTTATTTTGTTTATTAAAGCTCGTCGTACCTGTGTCAGGTTGTAGTCTACGGCGTACAGCGACCGAAATGTTGGTAATGCTCTCCTAGCATAGAGTAGGTGCTCCTGTTGCTTCAGCCACGTTGCGGTCTCTCGTGTGAGGGGTAGTCCAGTAGTCACTGCGAGTACAGCTCGTTGGTAGTCACTTCCCGTCTTTGTAGATTACCATTTCTCGGGTATACCTCTGGATGCGTGCGTCGTCGATGTAGCTTAAGAGTTGTAGGGCTCGAATGGCATGTCTTCACTGCACTCTATTTATTGTCACTCTACCGTTATGGGAACCGAATAATTTTTATTTAAACATTGCACTTTTACGAATGTCGCGTTGCACTGCACTGATATTTGTATTGCGTAACGTTTGTTGTGTTTCAATGAAATTTGTTATTATTTTTTTTCACTTTACCCTATTTTGGTAACGACAGAACTTTTATAGCTTGCTTTTGCGCTTGGTTTTTTACGTGTGTATAGCAAGCTTTTGCTATTTTTATAATGCATAGCATTGTCACCATTATAAAAATAATATTTAATTTTAACTCATGCGCAAGATGCTGTTCTGAATGAATGTTTTGTGTCTGAACTATGGTGAGATCGTGGTCTCCATTTACGTTTGTTTCTGGTTTTGCTGCCTTGCCACCCATTGCGGATTTAATTGTTTCTTTTTTCTTTGTCTATATGTACTTCGCTCACTTTCAATTCACTTTTATTCACTGTCTAGGCCACTGTCATAGTCTTCATCATGAGGGAATGCATTAAGCATTACGTGCAATTCTTCCCTAAAAAAATGTATGTGTTGATGCGTTTCCAGTATAAGCGTTTCCAGTGTTTTGATGTCTGGGTCGCTTGTACAGTCCAGTTTATGCAGAAAGGTTCTGATTCTGCGTACTCCACTTTGTGTGGTGACTGCCTCATATTGAGCTAATGCGGACATTACATGGAATAATACATCATGTAATTGTTTCTTCCTTTGCTCCATGATAGCACTCTAATGTTTCATTGTTTTTTTTTCTTTGTTCGGTATTTCCACTTTTCCACTTTTTCCGACAAACTCTCACTGTTTTTTTTTTTACTTTCACTTCCGGATCCGAAGATTGCCGATTAATATCACGGTCGCCATGTGACAAACCAGTACTGGCCGTGTGAAGTACCAGCTTGTCAACCGTTCACTTCCACTCGCGAGAACATCACTCAGCGAACTTTAATATTATCGGACTTCGCGTTTTCGGATTTTGTACTTAACAGTAAGAGATGCATTGAGGCCTTACCGTGGGTCGGGGGACTCTCAATGATCGGAAATAAAAGACGACACGAGTATGACTTTACTCATGACAGTCCAGATTAAGTCTGCGTGCTGCCTACGGATTTTGGCTTTATTTTATATCATTTCTGGATGAGACGTGTTATGGGTTTGACGCCTTTGTGCCTGCTTTGGGCGGAGCCTAATTTCTCTTGTTCTACTTTCTCATGCTAGAAGCGGAAGAGTTCTAGTGAGTTGCGCTTGTGACGATTGTGCATGCGTTGTTTACTGACGCATCATAAACAATGCATGTGCGCAAACTTTCCGTGTTGTGCATGTGCGCAACCGTTACGTGTTTTGCCTATGTGCGCGTTTTCTCCTCGGGTCTTGTAACCTAACGCCTGTTTATGGTCCGTTATGCCAACTGTTGAGCTGTGCGGTAGGTTATGGTCTTGTGTGGCCTTGGTGTCACATTTTGAGCTGTGCGGTAGGTTATGTTCTTGTGTTCGCCTAATGGGTATGCAACGCCTAATATTTAGCTGATGTTAGCAGTTATGCTACAGTTTCATATTTAGCTGATGTTAGCAGATATGCTACAATAATGCCAAACGCTAATGTTTTCGTTCCAGATGGTACGTTTGAAATTCTATTGGTACAGAATAATTACTCGTTCTCCCTATGAGAATCTGGAACGGCGTTAATGCTTCATCATCTTCGTGATTTAGCGGTATGTCCGTTAGCGGTCGCGAATTCAGGATGAATTCGGCGTGTATTAACGCTGCCCTTAGCGTTTCAACTGTAGGCGGTCGGTACTGCCTGCAGTGTATCATTTCCTTTAGATTGGATTTTATAATACGAATCAATCTTTCCCATGAACCGCCGAAGTGCGGTGCTACCGGTGGGTTGAAGTGCCAAGCGATATTTAGCTTCATTGCTTCTCCGCTGGTCATTATGGAGTTAATGTGTTTTAGCAATTGTTTTAACTCATTGTTTGCTCCAACGAAATAAGTACCATTGTCGTTATAAACCTGTGATACAGCTCCTCTTCTTCCTTGAAAGTTCATAAAACATATCAGGAAGGAGTCTGTGTCCAATCCCTCAGCCAGTTCTATATGGCTTGCACGCGTTGTCATACATTTAAATATAACACCCCAACGATTTTCAATCGAGCGTTTAACCGCTACGTCAAATGGTCCGAAATAATCAATACCCGTATGTGTAAACGGATAGACATATGCGTCCGTCCGGCAGATAGGTATCGGTGCCATTATTAGCTGTACTGGTTTAACTCTAGCGTTCTTGCAGTACTGGCATCTCGCCTTTACATATCGAAAAGTTGTGTTTAACCCGATTATAAAATATTTTTGTTGTAAAGTCGACAAGACTATTTTATCTGAATGGTGGTTATATTTTTCATGATACCACTGTATGATCAAATGCTTGATATGATGGTGTTTCGGTAATATAACTGGTATCCTTGCCGGTTTAGGTAACTGTTCGTCATATTCCAATCTACTGCGGAATCGCATTACCCCATGTTCATCCAACATGGGTGTGAGCTTTGATAGAGGTCCTATCATGGTTAGTTCTTTGTTTTGTGTGAGATCGTCGATCTCATCAGGGTATGCATCCCTTTGAGCCTTTCAATATAGGATATTTTCAGCTCTAATACGATCTTCAACCGTATATTGTTTACTGAACGTCTTGCGTTTCAATCCGTATTCGATTATCTTCATCATTATACGTACGTGGATACGTAACTTCCACCAGTTTGAGAATTTATTTTCTTGTATATAATTTTGTTCCTCTTGATGGAGATTTACAAAGTTTGCTGCTTCGTTGGTTTCCGGTTGTTCGGGTGCCTTAAGGAATTCCGGACCTGTTAACCAGATTCATTGTCTTGTTACTTTATTTGTTGCCTCATCTGCTGGGTTTTGACCCGTTGGAACCCACCTCCATTGTCCACCTACAGTTGTTGTTTCTAGGATTTCTCCTATGCGGTGAGCAACAAATTGTTTGTATTTGCGGTGAGCAGAGTTAATCCAGGCTAACACCGTTTTTGAATCACTCCAAATGATTGATCTTGTTACTTTCATTCTTGTTTCTTTCTGGGTCGTATCTAGAAGTCTTCCGCCAAATAGCGCAGCTTGTAGTTCTAAACGAGGTATAGAAAGTTTCTTTATTGGAGCTACTGCGGCACACCGGCTACGGGGGTATATGGATCTGAAATACTATTTGAAATATGGACAGTATTTTTCCTTTTAGTTAAGAAACTTTGAATGATATGTATAGTATATTTAGGAAATTTGAATTTCATTAATTTATAAATCAGAGCATTGTGCCAGATAGTGTCAAAAGCTTTTTCTGAATCTAATAATACTAATCCTGTGGACTTTTTCAAAGTTCTGTTGGAAATTATGTCATTTTTAAGCCTGTTTAGTTGATGTGTTGTGGAGAGTCCAGGTTGAAAACCAAATTGAGAACTAGGAATTATGTTATTCTCGTTTGTGTGCTTCTTTAACTTGTTAGCAATTATTTTTTCTAAAATTTTTCCGAGACAGCTAAGAAGACTTATAGGTCGGTAATTGGCAGCCAGGTTACTATCCTTTCCTGGTTTTGCAATTGCAACAACTTTAGATATTTTCCACTTTGTTGGGAAATATCCCAGTTTGAGACAACTATTGAAAATTACAGTTATATAAACTATAACATTTTTCGGGAGATTTTTAATGGCTCTATTATTTATTTGATCTGGACCAGTAGATTTCTTTAGTTTGAGATTCTTGATATAATTTGAGAGATGAGAGATGAGATGTTTATAATTTCTTTAGGTTTAATTAGTTCTATGGGACTAAGGTTCGGAATAGGATGCTTGAGAAAGGTCTCAACTGTGCGATTTACTTTATTTTCTTGCGTGCTGGAGTTATCGAATGTTGTGAAGTGGGCTTGTTCGAAATGTGTTTTTAGTGATTCACATTTTTCAAGAGGGGTTAGCAAAATTTTTCCATTATCTTTTAAGGCTTGAATTAATTTTGGTTGATTTCTAATGATTCTCACAAATTTCCATAATCTGTCGGGATTGTTTGGGTTGTTTATCGATTCCAGATTTTTCGACCACGCTTTATTACGCACATGAGTCAACCCATCTTCAATCTCTTTTATGAGTTGCATGTATGTACTTTTATATGTGGAATTGTTTCGATGTCTTTGGATTTTTTTCCTGTACATATTACGCTTTTTAATGAGGCTAAGGACCGTATCAGGTACCATTATGTTATACTTTCCTGGAAGTCTTTTTGGTACAGCAAGATCATGCGCTCTGTTAATTCCCTTCGTAATTTTATCAAGCAAATTATCAATTTGTTCATGGTTGTTTATGTTACTTATATTGACTTCCATTGTCTGGATTGTGTTTTTCAGATGGTTTTTAAATATATCCCAATTGGCATTAGAATAATCGAATCTTAGTCCTTTGGGTTTAAGAGTAGGTGAGAGATTTTCAATATTAAATCTGACTGGTAAATGGTCTGAAGTAAAATCAATCAATGTTAGGGGATCTGATAAACTATGTTGATTATTGGTAACTATTATGTCTATTGTTGATAGGTTGCACTTGGAGTTACTGGAAAATATGTTGGTGTATTTGGGTGGTATATAGAAATTATTCCTTTTTGCAATTCATCAAAGAGGATTTTTCCTGCTTGGTTTGAGGATACATAATTCCACATCCTGTGTCGTGCATTGAGATCTCCTCAAATAAATAAAAACTATTATTAGTATTTGTAAGAGCTTGGAAGTCACTTTTGAACTTTACCGAGTCGATTTTAGCGCCAGAGTGGTATACTCCAATAATAGTTATAGGACTATTGTCAGATCGAACTTGAATGCCTATGGCTTCCAGTACCCTTAAGTTAAATGAGGGTAGTAGCTTATGCCCTATGTTGCTTTTGACAAGTATCAGTATCCCTCCTTTTGCAGTATGTATTCTGTCAATTCTGTATGTTACATAATTAGCCACACTAAATGCTTGTTCGGGTTTGAGGAACGTTTCACAGACGGTCATGATATCAATGTTGTGTTTTTTTGTAAGTAATTAGAAAGTTCATTTTTTTTGTTAGTAATGCTATTTGCATTCCAGTATGAAACTACAAAACTGTTACCGCCTGCCTTCACTGAAAGCAGTATTTTTGTACAATTTTGAAAACCACCATTATTTGGTCTTCTTTATTTTTGCAGTTCCTCATGCTTGAGAAGGTTTTTTTTTTTTCAATTATTTCAATTATTTCCTCCGAGTAAAAAAGATAATTTTGATTACTTGCTGTCGCTTTGGCATAGGAGGTATATGAAGATCGCTGCGATATTGTCATGTTAGTATTTGTGTTAGGTGTGTTTATTGTGGAAGTTTGTTTTGATGGGAGATGTGGAAAGTTACTATTCAAAGAGGGTACCTGTTTTTGTGCCTTACGTCTAGTCTGTGATTTTTCAGCAGCTGTTTTATTCATGCGAATCGGGCATCCAAAGTAATTCGCAGTATGGTTTCCTCCGCAGTTAGCACATTTTAATTTGTTCGTCGGTATAATTCCGTCAGTTGAGTCCTTTCCCACCGGGCAGCTCGCTGATCCGTGATGCTCAGCGCACTTGATGCAAACTGGTGCAAACTGGAACTTTGTAGCAGTTCGCAGCACCGTGTCCGTAACGTTGGCAGTTTTTACATTGCATAATTGAACTGTTGTTCGTATAATAGCGCCATTTCACTATCTGGTGGTCAAGTGCTCTGATCGTCCGCAACACTTCGATGTCAACAGAACCTTTATGAAAATGTAGAAGGTACGCAGCCTGATCATCGTACCGCTTGTTTTTTATGTTGAGCTTCTTTATGGATGCTGGTGTGATATTCTCCTCTTTCAGTATATGTGATACCTCTTCCAGCGGCTTGTCGGTCAAACCCAACAGCACGATCTTTGTGGTTTTGCCATCGTACAGTTGGTACGTATGAAAGTCTGTGTGCGCTTCCTTTAGGTAGTTTATTATTATCGAAAATCATTGCTAGGTTGTAGTGAGTACCAAAGTCCCGTTATTTGTAACAGATGTCGTGTATCTTACTACACCGGCTGCGATAATTTTTTTGTGAACATCCCCCACGTTAGTGCTTGCTATCACGATTGATGGTGGTGATTTTGTCGGATTTTTAACACTTGTAGTATTGGTGTTGATCTCCTAATCCTCGGTCGTTTGTAATAAATCGATCGGGTTATGTTCAGTTGTTCTTCCGTTTTTTTGTGGATTTCCAATGGTATCCACCGTTTTATGTAGCATACTTAGAGTGATCGATGACCTCCTCTTACTTATTGCGTGCTTTTTAGCACCCATTTCTGGGCGAAAAAGTACACTATTTGATTTGCTTGTATATGTGTATGTGTTCTGATTCCGAGCTCCCAAAATACGTCCGTTAGCTATCGTGTCTGGATTTGTACTGACTTAACCTTCTATCTTTTCTCTTAGTAGACGGTTCGGTTTGCATTATGGTTTGCCTATCTTGTTCCTTTTCTAGCTTCATTTGTTCACATTTTGGACACGTGAACTTGTTGGGGATCGTTTTTAAATTGACGCATGTTGAGTGGAACCATCTGTCGCACTCCTTACATTCTGCCATTTTTCACTGTTCATCTTCTTTTGCACATAGCTTACATTGCTCGTTCGGGTTTTTCTTATATTTTTAATCCATTTTACTCACTCTGAAGATCTCCTCGTCTGCGGTCCGATCGTTGCACGGTGCGGTTTGAACCGTTCACTCAATTTGTTTGTACTTCCTGCTTCAAGGTACGTCGCAGGGTGAGCCGTCCGCTCACCTGGTCCACTGCTCACTTCTGGAACGTTACGGGTTGAGCCGTCCGCTCACTTGGTTGCGCTCCTTACTTCTGAGCTCGTTGCGGGTCGAGCCGTCCGCTCGCCACTGCCTGGTATATCTCACTTCTGAACCCGTTGCTAGTTGAGCCGTCCACTCGCCTAACGCTGGTATTGGCTTCGCAATAGGTGTCACTGCTCGCTTGACGAACGTTAAGGGTTTCAGCCTCCGCTCACCACTGTCTGGCACTTCTCACTTCTGAACCCTTGCTGGTCGAGTAGTCCGCTCGCCTTAGGCTGGCACTGGCTTCGCGATAGGTGTCACTGCTCGCTTTACGAGCGTTGAAGGGTGGAGCCGTCCGCTGACCACTGTCTTGTACTTCGGAGATCGTTCCTGGTCGAGCCGTCCGGTCGCCTAACACTGGCACTAGCTTCGCGATAGGTGTAGGCATAATAAAGGCACATACGATTTGTCACGCTAAGGTCAGTTTAATAAGTCTTAAACCTGACCTGAAACCTGAACACTTTTTACAAATTTCGCACTCTTGATCGATTTTGCGCAACTGTCATTCTATCTCCTTTATAGTTTGTTATGTCGTGTCAACAGGCACCCTATTATCGAGTAAGACCTTTTTCAGCTCGTCGGTTTGACATACTAACTTTATTGAATAAAAATAACTTTCTTAAATGTTAAATTATTGATGACTTATCAATAATTGACCTTAATATACGCACACCGCCTGTCGCTAACGTCTTGTCGTCGCGGTACCTATATTCCCGACGACCCAAAACCGTGGTGCAGGTTTGAGGAGCGAGTGTGTTGATCGCCGCTGCACCGGCATTCGAGCTGCGATTCGGCGTTATCGCAGCACCCAAATTGTCGATGGTGCAAAAACCATGCCACAGACTTGGGCGTGAATCGCGTGAATGCCGATGCAGCTCTTGCGTTTCGCACCACGTGTTGTGTGGCGTATCTAACGCCGGGGACCCTATCGGCGACACGTTCTTACAACGGAGTCTTTTGTTTGTGACCGTTGACTTCAGAACAAAACAATAACGAGGTGTTTCACGTTGGAATTAGATTTGAGTGCACTATTAGATGGACGCAAAATTTGCAAGCTAAATCGCACTACGAGATTGATGATTTTTGCCTTTTGTTGTACATGAGCACATTTTGACTTAACCTCAAATAATAAAAAGTACGGAGCAAAGTACTCCGTGTACAAAACAGATTGAGCGCACTATTAGCTAGACGCAAAATCTAGGCACAAAACCGCACTACTAGATAGACGGTGTGTGTGATTTTTTTTCTATCGTTGCGTGTGCGTTTGTATGAGTGACCTGCATAATATATATATCATATTATCCACCAGGCGTGACCCCGTCAGCGATAGTGAATACAGTGACAGTGTCGACTCTATTGATTTAGCGCATATTCCAATAGCAAAACTTCATATTAAACTAGGAACGATGTCTCTCGACGAATCGCAATCGCAAACACAACCGATGAATAATGTTTTGACTCAATTGATGTCGCAAATACGCATTTTAAATGAGAACATTCAACAGATATCCACAAAACAGGAATCGTATGAAAATGCACTGCACAGGTTGATGAACCCTGAAAACAAGTGTTCTCAAAACACTTTTACAATACCTGTACTGTCTACTACTGTTGCTGGTGATGTTTTTCGGATCCCTGATCCAATCAAATCGATCCCTCCGTATGATGGAAATCGTAAACAGTTACAGTCCTGCATAATAGTGGTAGAAAACACGCTTAGTATTTTCGAAAAATTAGTGAGCAACCAGGAGTATTATATATATGTTCATTAGATTGTAAACGTTCTACCCAGCTCATTTCATACCAGCGGGTATTGAGGTACACTCGCGTCGCTGTAAACGTGCTTACCTGCACAGTTCTTACCAACGGGTAACGGGGAACACTCGCGTCACACTTACCGGTGTCTTGGTCAGTTACGCTGACATCGTACGATCGGGCGAAAGAACTTCGATCGTTAGGGTGGTTCGTCAGAACTCTACTGTTGGAGACATTGAGGCCTTACCTTGGGTAGGGGGACACTCAAAGCTCTTGAAATGAGAAGACGTAAGGTTTGGTTGAGTAATATCTAGCTCAGACGGTCCAAACGATTCTGTCTGTTCTGAGCTGAGGCATTTTTATTTATACTCAGTTTTACATTTTGGTTTTACTCTATTTGTTAAACTATGTGAACGGAAATGACCTAAATATAATTGCTGATTATTTATTGTGCAATAATTGCTCAAAGTTGGCGTTGAGTTCACGCGGGTTTGTAAGAATGCTTACTTTGCTTAACACATCACCTGAGCGTTCTTCAGCGCATCATATTGCTTATGTTTTCATTTGCGCTGGTCACTAGCTCCGCGCAATTGCTGAATCTGTTATTTCTTTCAGGGGTTTGTTATAAGTGGGTCACTGTCCCAGACCGGGTTGTTGTTATATTGGTTTAAAATGTACTATGGTATATCGTTTGATGTGAGGTGGTCAAAATCTTTTCTGTATCCAAATGTAAGCTGTTTAGTATTTATGCTACACCTCCCCCCTTTAGCAGAATAACGTAATGATTGATAAAGATTGAAGTTATTCTCCTGCATATTTAATTAACCTGTTTTTATGTACTATTGTTTTCTTTTGTGTGGTACAATTTCTAATGGTGCAATTAGTATTGTCGATTTCTGTTACTATGAATGGTCCTATGTATAGTGGGTCTAATTTTTTTCTGTTTTCGTTGGATAGGTATACTGTGTCGCCTATTTTAATCTGTATTGGATTTGTTTTTTCGTTTAAGGTAGCTTTTATTTTTTCTTTTGCTGCTATAAGATTTCCTCTGGCTATTTCGTGTGATTTTTGTAGTTTGAATTTCATTTCATTATAGTATTGTTCGATATTGTAAATTGGATCAACTTTTTGGTTGTATATTTCTTGAGGTAAATGTGCTGTTCTGCCAAAAACTAATTCGAATGGTGTATAGTTTGTGTCTGTATGGGTTGTGGTATTGTAAACGAATTCATAAAATTTTGTCCAATTGTCCCAGTCGTCGTGGTGTTCGTTGGAAAATGATCTCAAATATTCGTTGAGACATCTATGATTTCTTTCTAAAGATCCTATTGTTTGTGGGTGGTATGCTGTAGCGAAAGTTTGTTTTAATTCCAAAATTTCAGAGATTTTGCTAAGTATTTCATTGTTGTATTCTAATCCTTGGTCTGATTTCATTTCTAGAATGTTTCCGAAAGTAAGAATGAAATTTTCAACTAAAGCCCTTGCTATTGTGTTTGCTTCTTTGTTGATGATTGGTATAATTATTACATATTTAGTGAGTTCGCATTGAATTGTTCCAGCGTAACGATTATTATTGTTCGTTTTAGGTAATGGTCCTACTGTGTCTATAGAAATTACACTAAATGGTTTCGAGGGAGTTGTCGTCACAACTGTTTCCTCTTTTGTATGTCTATTTGTCTTATTAACTATGCATGCTTGACGATTTCGTATGAACATTTTTATATCTTCTTTCATGTTTTTCCATCTGTATTTTTCTTTTAATTTCAAATATAGTCTGTATTGGCCTATGTGTCCTCCCGAAGGGGTCATATGATAATCATTGATTATTCTCAGCCTTTCTTCCCTTCCTGTTATCCATCTAGTTGGAGTGTACAGGATGATGTTACAACCTGAAATGGATTTGTTGGCAATTTCCTTCACGGTTTCATGGGAATAATATTTGAATAAAATGTCTTCATTGGACATAGCTATTTTGTCTCTCTTATACCGTTTTGCAATTTTACACATTTTTAGAAGAGAAAACTCTAATGTTTGACTTCCATTTCCATGTGAATTTTCATTTATGGGGATTATTATCGACCCTAGCGCTTTATTCTCTTTGTGATTATACATTTCGAGCTCTATTCCTTTCATTGTCTTTGTCGACTTTAGTTTCAATAGTTTGGATACCTCTGAGGGTTTATCAGTTTGCCACATCGCCGGTTGATCAATCCGCGATTGGTTATCTTTCGTCTTGTAATCATTTTTTGTTTTCGTATCTTTTTGGTTTGCCATAGCTCTGGTTGTTACCATTAGTATTGTGCTTTTGAATTTTATATTTTGAGGGGTTTCTTTGTTTTTAGGGATGGATGCTTTTAATTCCTCTGAATTTAGTACAATTCTTGAAAGTGCATCTGCTGCAACATTAGCTTTTCCTGCTAAAAACTCAATTTCAAAATCAAACTCTTCTAAATCTAATCTCATTCTTGTTAACTTAGATGTAGGATTTTTCATACCAAATAGGTAAACTAACGGTCTATGGTCTGTTCGAATTTTAAATTTTCGACCATATACGTAAGGCTTAAAATAATTGATTGCCCAGTGTATAGCAGTTAGTTCTTTCACGATTATTGGTTTATTTCTTTCACCTTGAGTAAAACTTTTGCTTGCGTATGCAATGGGGTAGTCATTTCCATCGGTTAATTGGGATAAGACTGCTCCACATGCATTATCTGAAGCGTCTGTTGTTATTATGAATTGCTTCTTGAAATCTGGGTATTTTAGGATATTTGGTGACATGAGACTTTGTTTTAATGTTAGAAATGCTTGTTGGCATTCATCTGTCCAGATAAATTTAGTATCTTTTTTAATTAAATTATTGAGTGGTTTTGATATTTTAGCAAAATTTTCTACAAATTTCCTATAATAGTTACAAAATGCAACAAAGCGTCGCACTTCGTCAGCATTTGCTGGTACTGGATAATTTTTAATTATGTCAAATTTGGAATCATCGGGGTAAATTTCTTTGTCTGTTATTTTATGTCCTAGGTATGTTACTTCTGTTTTAAAGAATCTACACTTATTAGGATTAAGCTTAAGATTATATTTTCTAAGTCTGTCAAAAACCTTAACTAGATTACTGATATGATGTTGTGCACTACATCCAGTAACGATTATATCGTCTATATATACAAAAGCAAGTTCTGGTGTTAGCCCGGCCATGGCTATCGCCATCATTCTCTGAAAACTATTTGGACTTATATTCAATCCAAAAGGCATTCTGGTAAACTGAAAGTGTCCAGAAGGGGTTGAGAATGCTGTAAACTTGCGTGAGTCCTTTTCGAGTGGGATCTGATGAAAACCTGACATTAAGTCTAAAGTACTAAAGTACTTGGCTCTTCCTAATTGATCCAGTATAGTGTCAATCCGTGGTAATGGAAATTTGTCTGGTAAGATTTTCTTATTCAGTTGTCGAAAATCTACGACTAATCTCCATTTTTTATTAACGTCATCCGATTTCTTTGGTACCAAAAGGATCGGTGAGTTGTATGATGATACAGAATGTTCTATTATGTCATTTTGTAACAATTTTTGGACTTGATTGTTTATTTCTTCGGTTTGAGAATGAATCTGTTTGTAATTAGGTATGTAGGATGGAATATTATCTTTTAGCGTTATTTCCTGACTGTAAAAATTGTTTGTAGTGATTGGATCATTTTCGGTGCAAAAAATATCTGAATAAGTATCTATGATTTTTCGGAATTCTTTCTGTGCATATGTAGGGATGTTTTCAATCTTGATGTTTCCCAAAATACTGTTTAAACGGCTAATGTCTTTTGGTAGCTCACTACGTGTTGTATTCAGAATGTTAAAATTTCTCAATGGTTCTATTTTAGGGACGAAGTTGTTTTCATTGATGACTATATTTTCGTTAGTTGTATTTATAAATTTTACAAATGGATTAGTTTTGGAAATGATTGTATTTCCGCAAAATACACCTGCTTTGATTTGTTGAGATAAAATTATTGAATCTTCTGCCAATGTTGGTAAATAGATCCTACGTACTACCTCACTTCGCATTGGTAGCATAAAATTTCTTTCTCTATTGTCTTCGATTGGGTGTGAGATTGTTTCTCCTTCGTGTATGAAATTCAATAACCAGTGTTCATAATCTATGTTACATCTGTGTTTTGTGAAGAAATCTCTTCCTAAAATTCCGTCTGCGTTTAATTCAATGTCTTTTGTTATCAAATGGAATTTATGATCTAACGAGTTTTTGTCAAAATATATTTTAGTCGTGGTTGTGCCTAATGTACTGATTGTATTGTTTGAGATTCCGGTCAGATTTATTCTTTCATTCGTATATGCCTGTTGTTTGGGCTTGACTTTATCAACTTTAAATAGTGATACGTCGGCTCCTGTGTCCACAATGAGAGTCGTATACTCATCATTGGCCAAATCAATTTTGATTTTGACATAGTTACATGCAGATAAATTTACTGCAAGGACTGGCAATCCGTCGAGGACTGCATTCGGTCTTCTAAAAAATTGTTTCTTTTGTTATTGAGGTAAGTTTCCCTGCCTTGTGTCATATTCACTCTAGAATTTTGTTTCCAAAAATTTGTCGGCTTCTCGTTCTTCTTGAGTCATGTAAATTCGTCTAGCATTGGTGTTATTACCATTGTAATGGGTTATTGCTAGCCTGTCTCTTGAATTGTTATATCCAATGTTTCGAGGATTTTGATTATATGATCCATTTCTGTATCTGCTCTGTTGTTGATTTTGCGAAAAATTGCGTCCGTAATTGTTGCTGTTTTGCATTCTATTAGGAGGGTTCTGTCTTTTGTAATTGTTTTGTTGGTATCTGTTGTTGTAGTTGTTATTGCTATTAAATCGTGGTTGGTAGTTGTTCTGTGAATCGAAACGGGTTGTATATCTATTTTGCCTATTGTATAACACTTGAGCATGTTGGTTGTTGGCGCTTTCATTTTCTAGCAGTTTTTGTACTGCTTCTGATACAGAGGTAAATGGTCTTGCTTTTAATAATGTCCTTGTTTCTAGGATTATAGTTTTTTCTATTAGAGTATTTACTCCTACCTTTAAAACCATCTCGTTTGCTATTTTAATTGGTATTTCCTGTTGTAAGTATACTTCTTTCAATTTCATTGTGAGTAGCTCTATCTCGTCACACATTGCTTTTGGTTTCCTTTTTCTTGACCGCTCTCAATTCTGCTAAGATTTTGTAAGGATCTGTTTTTTTCCTCGCATCTAGTTTTGACATCGTCGAATAGTTCTATAAATGTTACTATATTTTGTGGTAAACCAATTCTTGCTTTACCTATTCATCTTGTTCGTAGAAATCTTACTAGCATCTGTTCTTGTTCGGCTGGTATAGAATCTTTCACTAGATGTGCTGAATCAATAAAATTGTTTAATTTGTCTGTTTCTCCATTGTATACTTGTACTAGTTCCGTAGCCGTTTTCATATCCAACGTAGCCATTTTGTCTGCTTGTTGCTCTGGTATTGTGCGATTTGATTCTCTATTCTTAGTCAATGTCGTATTCAAATAATCTGGATTTCTTTCCGAGTGGAATTTAATGCACTTATTTATCTCAGAAAATAGCAGTCTTCTTTTCTTCAGTAGCGTGGTTAATACTTCTTCTTTAAACAAGGATTCATGTTTTCTAAGAAATTCTTGTATTTCGTTATATGTTTCTCTAGCGCTTTCTTCTAGTGTTGCAAGAGCACAAAGTCGGTAGCATTCATTTAATGGTTTTACCTGTTCATAGATCCTATCGCGTTTTTCTATTTTCTCGAATACTCGTTGCATTGTCTATATATTATTATATTGTATATTTCATTAGTCTCCTCATTCAAATTCTCTTTTTTTCGTAATTGTATAAAAAAAATCTTTTATATTGTAGTCATTATAATCATTTATTACTTATCTTGCAGCGTACTTGAAGAATTTCTTGCATCTGTTGTCTTCGTCGTTGGGACTTTTGTTCGTTAACTTCTTCGTTGGGACTCCTGTCCATTATTATCGTCAATGGGACTCCTTTCCGTAAATATTCCAAGTTGGACACTCCTGTCTCTTGGGATCCCGCCGATCAACATTTATGATCCGTGGTCTCGCCTTCCACTTTTTTTTCTCAATACAGCACAATCACCATTGTTTCCCTCAGCATTCACTCCCCCTTTGTTTTTTCACTGTAGCGCAATAGTTCAAGTTTTTTTTTTCTTTCGTTGATTAAAGTTCACGACACCGCTAAAGTTTGGGTTTTTTTTTTCTCATGCATTTATTATATCATACAACAAGTCTATTAGTCGACCCATCGTTTCCTGCTTATCCGCTTGATACGCTTTATACTCATCGATCAGGCGATGGAAGTGTCCAGCCTTTTCGATGTATATCTCCTGATCGGCACTGATTAGTTCGCGGAACACTGCTTCCGCCTGCTCTAGAACTTCCTCATGGGAGGGCCCGTACCGTTCCCGCACTCGTTGTCTCCAACGTTCCTCTTCCTCTTCCTCGTCCGGTTCCTCGTGCTCGTAGGGGTCATCTTCTATTGGGGCTGGTATCCTTGCCTCTTCCATCGGGAGCTCCTGCACCCGAACTTCCGCGCCTTCTAATTGTTCTGCTTGGAGGTTGGCTCGTTCTGGCACCATTGTTGTCCGTGGTATACTTTTGAATGATTGGTTCAGTTTTTGGTGCCATTTTTATATTGTTCGATTTTTTCGTTGGGAACTCAATGGTTTTCACTTTCTCACGGAAAAAAATTGATTATCAGGTGATATTGGATTATCCCTATCGTCACTTATTCGGAAATGCAATTCTTCACTTTTGTCATGCATCACTAACATTTTGTTTTCGCTGACATTGCTAGCCCGCCACTATGTTTTTATTGAGGACGTGTGTTTTTCCTTTTTTTCAAACTCTTGCTGCGTTTTGCAGTTCTAAAGCCCTTAACGTTTGTTTTCTCAGGAATGCTTTGTATGCTTTGTATAAACCGAATAGCAATTGACCTATGCACAACGCAATAATAAGCCATAATTTCAAATCGTGATTTTGGTGAGCTTCTTTGTGGTTTTCTAGGATGTTCATTACTTGAACATAAGCATCTCCGCTGAAGTTTGGGTTGTGATGCTTCGTATCGAACATTGTGACGAATTCAAGAGCACCAGTTTCCGATATTTTCACTTTTCCACTCATTTATTGTTATCGCCACGGTTCTCAAATTTATCTAGCGTTATGTCCTCTATGGAACACATTACAGTACCCTATTCAAGCGCACCTGATTTTGATTTTCTTTCTCACGCATATCACGGTCACTTTATCGCGCATATCACCTCTCTTTTTTTTTTTTGGTTTCGCGCTTTGTTTTCCCACGACACTGTATCGTTACCCTGGTTTATTGGTTATCGTACTTTGCGTACGATCGCATTTTTAAATCACTCGTTCCAGCCTATGGTCTGCTGATGTTTCATTCCTTCACTTCTACATTGTTCACCTTAGTTCAATCACTTTTCTATATCCGACGATTGCAGCTTATGGTCACGGTCGCCATGTAAACGTTCTACCCAGCTCATTTCATACCAGCGGGTATTGAGGTACACTCGCGTCGCTGTAAACGTGCTTACCTGCACAGTTCTTACCAACGGGTAACGGGGAACACTCGCGTCACACTTACCGGTGTCTTGGTCAGTTACGCTGACATCGTACGATCGGGCGAAAGAACTTCGATCGTTAGGGTGGTTCGTCAGAACTCTACTGTTGGAGACATTGAGGCCTTACCTTGGGTAGGGGGACACTCAAAGCTCTTGAAATGAGAAGACGTAAGGTTTGGTTGAGTAATATCTAGCTCAGACGGTCCAAACGATTCTGTCTGTTCTGAGCTGAGGCATTTTTATTTATACTCAGTTTTACATTTTGGTTTTACTCTATTTGTTAAACTATGTGAACGGAAATGACCTAAATATAATTGCTGATTATTTATTGTGCAATAATTGCTCAAAGTTGGCGTTGAGTTCACGCGGGTTTGTAAGAATGCTTACTTTGCTTAACACATCACCTGAGCGTTCTTCAGCGCATCATATTGCTTATGTTTTCATTTGCGCTGGTCACTAGCTCCGCGCAATTGCTGAATCTGTTATTTCTTTCAGGGGTTTGTTATAAGTGGGTCACTGTCCCAGACCGGGTTGTTGTTATGTTGGTTTAAAATGTACTATGGTATATCGTTTGATGTGAGGTGGTCAAAATCTTTTCTGTATCCAAATGTAAGCTGTTTAGTATTTATGCTACAAGATAATATATAAAATTTGCGATAATGCCAAAGACGCGTTATGTCTAGCAGGAAATCCTAGCGATTTCAATGAGGTAAAAAAAAGTTTTGAAAGAAGCGTTTGGTGATCGTCAAGAACTAGCCACATATAAAGTTCAGCTTTGGTCAAATAAACAAAGTGATGATATGAGTTCCCATTCGTATTACAAAAAAACAAAAAAAAAGCTCAACATTAAAACGATCGCAAAGCAGAAGAACATAATTTAAAGTGAGAGTTGGTCAGCTATCTGCAAATTCATTGTAAAAGATGTGTTGGCAGCATTCATGACCGGACTAAAGCATCCATGCTTTGATCACGTGAGTTATTTTCTTTCGTTTAGTTGAAACAAAGTGGACTCTTCGATTGCTAGAAACCAACCGACTATTTTATTAAACTTCGCGATCGAGCCGCTATCGACATAACGTAACTAGGCCAACTCCATACAATGACCCGGTGTTTGCGCCAATAACTACTGACGATCGCCGCATCAGCATAATCGTTGTCGCTCGTCGACACATCGTTGCTAACTCGCAAGCAGTTAAGCCTGAAAACATTGAAAGTGCCTATGCATTCCTTTGCTAATTTACCGCAAATGAAAAAAAATTCTTCACTATTAACCAAAGTGAAATATCAGAAATCGGCTATACCAAACAGAGCAATGAACAATTATGCACTTAATGCAAATGGTAAACAGATTTTTACAAATACACAGGGGACAACTCTACCAAATATTAAAATTATCTTTCCTAGGAAAACTCATTACAAAGCTACAACAGAAAAAATGGAAGTTGATACATAAACTAAAAGTCGGCTCACAACCAATAAGAACTTTTTGAATAATAATGAAATACCATTGCTTAGAGCTGAAGCTTCAAGTAACGAAGAAGATGATATCTTGGCAAAATTTTGGGAAGTCCCTCCATATTCAACCAAACAAATCAAGATAACCCAGCTAAGATTTTAAAAACATCAAATCGATTTTTTTCTTATGCAAAACACAATTTAGAGAACGCGGTTAAACGACAATTGAACAAAAATATCAAGAAAACATCTCCACCCTCTATTACGGAGTCCGCAGACGAATTCGTTGTTCCAAACATCAGGTCAAAAACTCAACCAAGATCGATTAAAACTAAAACTAAAAATGTTAAAGAAAAACCGTTTAAAAATACTAGAGAAGTAAAAAGGCATAAGAGTAAGATAAAGCGACTCAATACCATAAGAATTGAATGAACTTTCTGAAATTACGTTATAGTTAAGTTGTGAAATGTTATGTATTCCGTTTGTTAATTGCAGAAATAAGAATTAACATATTTTCAGACTTTATTTTTGTAAAGTCTTGAAAGTATACCACCGAATTTATCTTCCTTCGTCCTTAAGCGGAACAATAATGATTAGGGATTAAGTAGGGCTAGAATTAAGATTACCTATTATAACGTTTAGGAAAAAATGATATGTAAAAATGTATGTAATGATGAGTCCCATGAACAACTGCACCCGTCAAACGAGGGCGTCTCGACTCGTACCCCCAGAGGAGTTATATGCCAGGGTATATCGATAGTGGATATATATATGCATATAATAGTGGTTATATACGCATATTTGGTGAAAACCATTAAATCCTTTCTCGAAAACAGACAGAACTATGTTCATATCGGTAATAACTAATCTGAAACTTTTTCTCCAAAAGCTGGTGTTCCACAAGGTAACATATTATAACCACTGCTATTAAACAGTTACGTATCAGATCTACAAACTATGAAAAATTGTGAATAATACCTATACGCTGACGACTTTGCCATTACATCGTCATCAAAACAACCAAAAGCTCGCCACTAATAAAATCACTAAACAACGCGTTAAAAAGGTACAATAAATTTTGCAACAATAGGAAACTGAAAGTAAACGGAAATAAGTCAGAAGCTCTTTTCTTTACTAAATACACCAGTAAACGAAAACTTCCTCAACGTTGCATAAAATTAATAACACAAACATTTCTTGGAATAATTGGGCAAAATGCTTAGGAATCACCTTGGATCAACTCATTACTTTTAAATCACATTTAGAAAATTATGTAAGCAAAGCTGAAAAAACCTTGAAATGCCTATATTCTCTAGTAAATAGAAAATCAAAACTAAATATATTAAATAAATTGCATCTTTACAATGCATGCTTCAGACGTCTATTAATGTACACTGCTCCTGTATGGAAGAGTTGCGCCACAACTAACTTATAGATGTTACAAATTTGTCAAAACAAATGATTATAAATTATCTTAAATATTCCACCATGGTATCGCACAACAAACACCCTTCCTCAAATTAATTGTATAATAAAGAAATATTTAACTTTAACAAGTCGGTCTTTAAGGTGAAAAATAATCTATCACATTTATCGATGATTGGAGTAAATTTACAATGGTGTTTTTACTGCGAGCGAAAGCGAAGCGAAACGAAAAAGCGAAGTCTTCGACAAATTTCGAGAATCTCTAGCCATGGTTTCTGCTAAATTAAGAACAAAAATATCTCGTTTGTAATGTTACAATGATAAAGAATACAAGAATATCCAGTTTTTAATCTTTTGCAAGATAAAGGGAATACAAATTGAATTCACGGTTCCATATACCCCGGAACAGAATGGTGTGGTGGGAGGGGGGAACTGGGAATGGTGCCATGTTGAAAAATACTAATCTGGATAAAAGATTTTGGGGGTCAGGTGTACAGCTGCTTATATAACCAACCGATGTCCAGCAAAATCCATGGATTCAAATATTATACCATATTAAACTTGGAACAATCAAAAACCAAATGTACTAAAAAAAAACCTTCTTCGTCGAACGAAACGTAAACAAACACACAATCCAACTCGCTCTGATTAAATCGATCTATTGCGTTAAGGAATCACCAATTTTCCTCTTAATTTTTGTGCTACAAAGTCTGTAACTATCGTCAGTTCACTGAACAGTTAAAGTGTTGTGCCGCTAGCTCGGAATATCTGCGAAAACTACGTTTTCAATAGTTACACTCAAGGCGTTGCTTTCTCCTACTTCATTGCAATGGCAATCAATTGCTCGTGCTGCAACACATCCATCAAAGTTGACGCTATGAGTATCTGTTGCAGCTACTGTGACGATATTTTTCACTCTGGTTGCACAAATATTCCGGAGGTATTCCTGCTCGGCGTTAATCAGTGACCTGATCTACACTGGAGTTGTCCTGCCTGCCCCGCCGTAATTGTGAACCCACGAAGCCAATCAATTAAGGAAACGGGGCTGCAAGTAGGTTTCCAAGCCGCCCTAACCGCAGCTGTTGACACTATGAAGTCCATCATTTTACAACCTCTCATTACTGAACTACGTTCTGGATTTGCTGCAACAAAAAGAACTGATTCGTCGCCCCCTTGCTACGAAAACGTGCAATCACGCAAGAGACGCAGATTTCAGGACGATGAATATGTTGCTACGAATGATAAAACTACAGATTACGCAGGCGTCGTGATCAACACCAATTCAACATCCTCCATTCGATCATCTGTCATCGGCACTAACACTAATTCAATGGCATCTTCACTAATCGTTGCCAAACAAAATCCTACCACCAAACGCATATGGATACACTTGTCCGGACTAGAAAACACCGTTACCGCCGATGATGTTGTCTCGTCAGTAGTTGAACTGCTGGGAACAGAAGATGTGATCGCATTCAGCCTACTGTGAAAGAGCACCGATCCCAATACAGTACGAACGCAATCTTTCAAGGTTAGAATTCCCGCTACATTCCGTGATAATGCCCTTAACCCCAGTACTTGGCCGGCTGGTCTGTATGTAAGAGATTTTATATTCGGTGAACGGCATGCTAATCCGAAACCGACAAACACAAACGCTACTACCAGGAAATTCAACATGCAGCACACACCACGGCAAATGGAATTCCCACGACTACACGCACCGAGCACCATTCGCACGCAGCATCCACCACTAACACACAGAACAAGCCCGACGCACTGCCAAAGACAAATCAACCCACACTAGAGCACTTCCTTCGTAAGTAAAGACTGTGTTTCGAAAACAATACAAATGCCACTTGATGTTTATCATACGACGTTAAAACTAGCACAAAACTGCGATTCGCAATCTATCAAGTTTTACTACCAAAACGCACGTGGACTTAACACGAAGATGCATGAATTTTTTCTCGCTGTTTCTCTGCACGATTACGATATCATCGCATTAACGGAGACTTGGTTGTACACTTCTACACCATCTGGCTTATTCTTCGATAACAATTACTCTGTTTATCGCACAGATCGCAACACAGCAAACAGCACTCGCTCTCGCGGCGGCGGTGTTCTCACTGCTGTATCGAACAGGCTTACATCCCGTCTCTGTTACGCTCAAACGGACTCGCTAGGGTGTGTATGGGTAAAAATTTCTCTAAGCCAAGGGTTTCTCTATGTTGGGAATGTTTACCTACCACCGGATAAAAGTGCAGATTTAAATACGTTATCACGTTTATCGTCATCGATCGACAGTATTGCTGACCTAATGAGACCGGACGACAAGATGATTTTACTCGGTGATTTTAACCAGCCACACATCACATGGCCTGATTTCCACCCGAACGACTCACATGCACACAAAACATTCGTGCACATAGTTAATCTGTATCTTCTGCTGCAATTGAATACAATAACTAACACGCGGGGACGTATTCTGGACCTAGTGCTTATTAATCAAAACGCGCCTAACTCGACAACTGTATCTGAACCTGTGCCTGAAGAGTTTTTACTCGCTGCTGATTCACATCATCCACCACTAGTGGTGCATTTGCTTTCCTCGCAGCCTTTGAGATCCAACACTCCAGCACACTCATTCGGCAAATTGAATTTCAGACAGGCTAATTTTGACAACATAACTGCTGCTATGTATAACGCGAACTGGGACTTCCTGCACAACTCTGCTTTAACAAAAGATGAAATTGTAAACGCATTTAATGCAAAGCTTACGCGCATTATATAAGATAACGTGCCTTGTTGCAAGCCTCCGCGCAACCCTCCTTGGTCTAACCGAACTATAAAACGACTCAAAAGAGATCGTAAACAGGCTCAGAAACGGCTACATCGTAACCCAAGCTTACCAAACCGACAAGAAGCTCGTCTCGCTCTCCGCACTTACAGGGCGTACAATAGGCATCTGTATCACTTATACATATATCGCGTTGAGCGTGGTCTTCGATCGAGTCCAGCTAGTTTCTGGTCCTTCATGAAAGCCAAACATAATAACAGCTCCAGGCCCTCATCAATGCAATACAAAGGAACAACTGCTACTAGCGATGTCGATATTTACGAAACATTCACCAAAAGATTTTCCGATGTTTACCAACCGCCAAAAACAGACTCCACATTTATCAATCACGCCATCAGCAACATCCCTCAACGCTGTATGAACTTACATTTGTATGTGTGAATAAATTAGTTAAAAGGATTCACCAATAGTTGCACCCCTCCCTTCGGAGTACCTCGGTCGAATCTGCACGTTTTGAAACGAAACAATTGAAACGATAAAAAAAAACACGATACGATACATATGCTTTAAAAAGTAGAGGCCCCAGGATCGGTCAACAGGACTGATAGTACAGGATAAATTGAACTCTTCGTTACTACCGGAGGTGAAAGCAATCGCAAAAATTGTTAAGAATCGCGTAGACATCTTGAAATGCGCCGGTGTCTGCCGAAGCAATTTGCATTTGAGATGCAAGGAATCTCCCAGCTGCAGCGATCGGACGTTTTGGGTAAAATTTTTCCTTCCGACCGTTTATGGATAACATTTAACGGAACACCTCAACTCTCCCAACACCATTCAGAAGCGATGAGCATAGCATTGTCTTTGATGACATAATAGTCCTTACATAAAACGGTAGATCTTTTCCACACAGAGAGCCAGTAAATCGCCAACATAACAATATTATTCAAAGGGCAACTCTCAAAGCCATTTTAGGCGGAGCGCATTCTTGAAATTTACGATGAATCTCAGATTGACGATAAATCTCCAGATTGATCAATCTTTCTGTCAAAAAGTGCACAATCAAGTAGGCCGGTTTAATTATGTTTGTTTCAATGTGTGTATGATCGGGGCCGAGTGCTTGCCTCGTCGCGATCGGGTGGAGTGTTCGGATGAGATGTAGGAGGATGGTAATGAGCCGGGAACGAGTTCTAGCCTCGTCGAAGCTTTGTTTCAATTGACCATGATTTGTTGTAATAATTTGAGTTTATATACCTAAAAAAAGCTTACGACTAATTTTTGCCCCCTTTCCTTAGCTTACAGTTGTTTTGCCCCCTAGCTCATACCTGTTTACTGATTGATTGCTTGCGTTGCAATTTTTACTTTTGGTCGGCGTTTATGGGCTCACCTCGACGTTGTTGCAAGTATGTGGCGCTGTCGCCGACATCCCGACCCCCGTAATTCCTCGCAGAGGTGTTACCGACTAGTGTTATGGGGATCACTAGTCGCAGTACGTAAAGGATCGCGTATTGGTCGAGGGTTTAAAGTATGTCTAATATTATAAATTGGACCTAAACCGTGGAGGCCGTGGAATTGATATTTTCTTGTTGTATACTATAACGAGTACAGTAAACGGTATAATACTAATTAGAGTCATTAAACATATTATAATTAGATATCCGTATTGCTTGTTCTGCGTACCCTTAGCCGTGGTTTCAAATGGTAAATTTCTCATAGGTTTATAAAATGTTTTGTACGTTTCGTCATTCTTCACGATTACTGGTCGTATCTCAATATCTTCCGTTTCAATTTTGCACGGTGGTGATAAGGTGATAATTGTCACTTTGTTTGTTGGGTTGGTGATTGTACCATTACAATTTAGACGTATGCTTTGCGGCTGTGAGGTATAATAAAGAATTTTGTTCGGCTGATTTAAAAATGTAAAATTCAAATATGGCGGATTCAATGCCGATGTTAGGCAGGGCTTTGTAGTATTTCTATGTAATAGGGCCGCTACTATACAGTCTGGTCCCTTTCTTATTTGTGTTTTTGACGAGAGATAATGAGTTGTATTAATTTTTTTAACGTTGTGAGGGTAGATGTAATTACTGTCGTCGTTAACTGCTATAGTGGTTTCCTCGATGTTCATTATTACATTGTCGTTCGAGTTCGGAGTAGGAATGACATTGAACATCTCGAATTGTTCCGTTCCGATTACTATGTGCGTTATATGGAGTAATACCTCGCCTTTCACTATTTCTTTATGCTCTAAGTACGGTTGAGCAAGTGTCATATCCGTTACTCCGTTTATTGTATCTACATGACCATCTAAAAATGTCAAAGGGTCATGTTTTAATGTTTGATATTTGAGTGTAATTTGCTGTACTAACGTATTACTCAGAAGTATTGTTTCTTCTACGTATTTGTTAAATCTGTTTTGTTTGTCTTCGCTGAATTCCTTTTGCAATAGCGTTATGCCTTCGTTTATATGCGATATTTTGTTGCCGATTTGACCCATTATTTTCTTGTGAGCCTTGTTCGTGTCGTCTAAGTTTTCTGAAAGTCGTGCTATTTTTTGATCTTCAGTGTATTTTAATAGTGATAATTGTTCGTCGAATTCATCACCACCAAATAGAAAATCTTCTAAAAATCCGAACACTCCTCGGCTTCTTTTAGCTTTGGTTTTTAAGCAATCTCGTATGAGGTTTAAAACGTAGTTGCATTCGTCGTCCAAGGCTAATTTTAAGCGGTTTGTTGACGGGTCGGTTTCATTATTCAGTACGTTGTTTAATTTGTTACGTAGTTGTATAATTATGTTAGAGTCATTTTCCGGGAATACTTGCGTATGAAATGCGGTATGCCATGAGCCTTGTTCGATCATTAAAGAACCCAGATGGTCAAAGAATAGACCTGGTTCTAGAATTGGTTTTATTTTAAAACTGGTCACACAACTGATGATCAGCAGTAGTGCTACGATTTTTCCCATTTTTCTGATTTAAGCGATTTTCCACACAACTGGTCTTATTTTTTGCTTGGGTCTTTTATGAGGTACGCCTTTAAGTTCGTTTGCTTTACCCCTTATAAATTCGCTATCGGTGCTTGGCCTTTCTCCCCAGTTGGGGAAATTTCGATTTCCTTTGACTTCTAGTACCGCAAATTTTACCGTGGGCCTCGCAACTTCGGTATTCCCTATCTTTACGCACGCCGAGCGTACTTGATTATCTTTGCTGGGGTTTACCTTCGATACTCTTCCTTTTAACCATTTACCCTTTCTTAGATCGCCAGGAAACTTGACTACGTCCCCTACTTGTATTTGCTCTGCTTCGTTGAACCACTTTTCCCTTTTGCCTAGTTTTGGCAAATATTCGGCTATCCAGCGCTTCCAATAATGTGCTGTTATAGCTTGCGCCTTTTTACAGTTCGAGTGGGTTGCTTCTGCCTTCGATATATCGCCGATGTTAGGCTCAGCTTCGCCGGAATGACCTAGTAAAAAATGAGCAGTCGTTAACGCTTCTTCGTCTTCTCTATCCAGTGAAATATGCGTTAAAGGTCGGTTGTTGATCATAAACTCAATTTCTGTTAGAACCGTCCGTAATACTTCTTCTTTATAAGTTTCTTCCATGGGCAGAAGGCTTTTTCTTTCCTTTACTACCCTTTCCCAAGCACCACCGGAGTGTGGAGCGCTTGGAGCTTGGAGTGACATGTTCTATGTGGACGGCGCGAGTTGTGAGGCATGTAAATACTACACCCCAGCGTTTTTCGGACCTTCTACCAATGGCTATATTGAGGGGTCCGAAGTAGTCAACTCCTGTATGTGTGAATGGTTTTGCCGTACTGCCAGTCTGCACCTTGGAAGTGGTGCCATTATTGGAGGAGAAGGTCGCGCCTTGTCATTTTTACATTTTTGGCATTTATCTGCGACGTTTTTTGCGACCGCGTGTAGATCTATTATCCAAAAACGCTGACGAATTGCTGCAATGATCGTTTCTGTTTTTTTTTATGTTTATATCTCTCGTGGTACTGCTTGACTATGAGGTTTGTTATAGTGTGTTTCTTTGGTAGTATCATCGGGTTTTTAGTCTCTGTATGAAGAAAGTTAGCTTTCTCCAACCTGGTGACTGATCGCATTATTTGTTGATCATCCAATTGTGGAGTCAAATTTCTTATTTTACTGTCATTTTTTATTATTCCCTTTGCATGAAGGCTGATCATTTCTTCTGGATATCCCTCCCATTGTGCCTTTTTCAACAATTGCCGTTCTGCTCTATCGAGGTCTCCTTTACTTATCACGTTGCTGAAATTAGTGCTATTGACTTTGGCTCGAAGGTAATCCATAAATTTTAGTCCAATTGCAAGTGATCGTTTAAGTCGATTCCAATCAGAATACCAGTCAACATTGATGCAACCCCAATCCGTTTTTTCGATAGCCCTTATTGTATGTACGGGACGTACTTCTTCGAAAATTACCATGACTTGGGTGTTAGGTGTTACTGTTGCTCCTAAATGTAAGAATGCTAGTCCGGTTAGCCATATGGATGGGTTATGGTTTACCTTAGTTGCTTCGTCAGCTGGATTATCCTTTGAAGCAACCCAGTGCCATTGATCCGTATTACTATTCTGCAAAATTTCGCCGATTCTCAACGCGACGAATTGTTTATAATTTCTTGGTTCTGACCGTAACCAATACGGTCTTGGAATCTGACCAATAGTATTCGCGATCTATCTTTAGTCGCAATTCTTTTTTGATGGTTGTGGCCAGTCGTATCCCTAATACCGCGGCTTGTAGTTGTAACCGTGGTATAGACAATGGCTTAGTAGGTGCCACTCTCGTTTTAGCTGCGATAATATTGATATCGACGCCATCTTCGTGCACTGTCTTCATGTATGCCACCGCAGCAAATGCGTCTTCTGATGCGTCAACGAAAGTATGTATTTCTCTCGACACAACGTGTTTTGGTTTGGAAAAGCATCGAGGTATATGCATGTTTTCGACCGATTGAATCCGATTTAAAAATTTTGTCCATTTCTGCTTCTCAGATTCGGGTACATCATCGTCCCAATTCACACCTGCTTTCCAAAGTCTTTGCATCAAGATTTTAGCTTCAATGACAATGTTTGCTATTAACCCTACAGGGTCATAAATTTTCATTATAAACGAAAGCATTTCTCGCTTGCTAAACAACCCAGTTGGTATGTTTTTTAGTTTATATCGGAAGGTATCACTATTGGTATCCCAGTACATCCCTAGAACCTTCTCGAAATGTTGTTCTTTGTCTTCTATTTTCATTAAATTTTCCTGTGAGCGCCTATCATCAAGAATTCCTCTTAATACTTCCTTAGAATTTGAAACAAAATTTCTTATGAAGAAATTGGCTTCGTCGTGTATTTGACAGACTGTCTTTATGGTTTCAATAGCAGTTTCCTGGCAGCTGAAGCTATCCAAATAGTCGTCCACGTAATGATTATTACAAATAGCGTTTACTGCGTCTGGATATTTGTCAATATACTTCAAGGCGTTCTCATTCTTAATGAATTGAGCGCATGCCGGTGAGCATGTTGCTCCAAAGATCATTGCTTGCATTACATACACTTGCGGTACCTCAGTCGGGGTACTTCGATACAAAAATCGCTGTGCACTTTGATCCTGTTCTCTTATCTTGACCTGATGGAACATTTCCCGGATATCACCCAAATCTCGTTTTCCCTAAATCGAGTTAATACCCCAAATATAGGCGTTGTACCATCAGGAACAGCGTATAATTGTGAATTTAGTGATATCCCTTTATTTTTGGCGGCAGCGTAAAAAACAAGTCTGGGTGTAGGAACGGGCTTGTTATAGTTTATGACTAGGAAATTTGGGATGTAATTAATGTTTCCCTTTGTTTCTAATAGCTCGTATGGACTGGCTTTACGTGCGTATCCCTTTCAGATGCTTGTACTGCCTCTTTAATGTTCTGGTGACAATGCTCTGCATGGGAAGGTCCAGTAAGTTCTTAACGTCGAACCTACGACCGTTCGGCTCTTGTATTTTAAGTGATACAACGTTACTTGCAGGCTCAGATTGAGTACTTCCATTTGTCCATGAGAGTGTTAACGGTTTAACTTCACCTTGTGCTCCGAGCTGCTTTCTAACCTCTTCAAGAATCAGAGATGTGGATGAGCCCGGGTCGATCAATGCATAGGTGCTGACCGTCGTTTGTTGGTTATGCAACGTAATGGGAATTATTTGATAAAATAAGTTGTCATTAGCGTTGTGGCAATTTACTCTCATTGGGGTCTCTGGCGAGTTATCGTTCTCCTGGTGTAGCAACGTGTTGTGTTTTTGCCTACATGCTCTGAATTTGCATTGTGGCGGTAGAAAACAGTCGATTGCCTTATGATTGCTGAAGTTGCAACAATTTTGGCAAATATTTTTTTTCAATAAGTAGGCGTCTTCATTGACCTACTGTCGCTTCTGTTAGTCTTCTGCACTCGACTGTTTTGTGACCATTGTCACACAATAAGCACCGCTTTCGGTTATTGTGCCTGTTCTTTTGGGGAGGCATGTGCGAGTTTAAGTGGTGCACCTTTTTCTTGTACCCCCCTTGTCTAGCTATAAACATTGTAGCTAGACCTCCGGTAGGTTTGAGCCAAACGGCTACATCTTTAAGGGTTTTAACTGATCGTGAATGTTCTTCGGCAGCTAATTGCTCTAAATACCACTTGTTACGAATGTCTAGCGGAAGTTTGCTCACTAGATCCTTCAATAATCTTTGGTCGTTCAGGTAATTCGGTTGTTCCAATAACGTCATGTTATCTATCAAATTATGGAGTGCATTTGCAAATTCCATAAATGTAAACGGATTTTCTGACGATACGTAGCGGATAGCTAGTAGTTCATTCAACAATGATGTATATATATTGTCTGGATTGCCATACAAGCTATTCAGACGTTCAAATACTTTATCCACGTTATCTGGATTCAGCATTAATCCTTGAACTGACTTGAGCGCATCACCTTTAAGGTGTTTGCGGATTTTATTCAGGTTTTCAAGATTTGAGAATTTGCCCTTTCTTGCCGTCCCTAAGTACGTCATTTTGAATTGAGGCCACATTCTGAAATCACCGTTAAAATCCGAAAGTTTTAGTAAATGTTTTCTCGGATTTAGGCTAAATGTGTCGTTCATTTTTTTCTATTGTGTCAGAGAGTTGCTTAATATCTTTGTTTATAAAGTCGTCTAGTTGCTTGTTGTTCCTTAAGTCAACCTCGTCTTGTTCTTCATTGAGTAATGTCTCTTGTAACCTCTTGATTTCCTGGTCTGCCTTTCGATTTTGTTCTTCTGCGACTTCCCGGTCTCTTTTGTACTGTTCAAGAAGTTTCTTAGTTTGTGCTAGAGCCCCACACGCTACGAAAACAATCGGAGAACCTAACCGAAGTCAGGTTCTGTACAGGCACGTATTAGACTCGATGTAGGAAAAACCCAAACAAGCACGCCACGTCGTGCTGATAACGTGAAGGTCGTGAGTTCGTTCCTCTCTGGAGCCACCAAAATATGATCGGGGCCGAGTGCTTGCCTCGTCGCGATCGGGTGGAGTGTTCGGATGAGATGTAGGAGGATGGTAATGAGCCGGGAACGAGTTCTAGCCTCGTCGAAGCTTTGTTTCAATTGACCATGATTTGTTGTAATAATTTGAGTTTATATACCCAAAAAAGCTTACGACTAATTTTTGCCCCCTTTCCTTAGCTTACAGTTGTTTTGCCCCCTAGCTCATACCTGTTTACTGATTGATTGCTTGCGTTGCAATTTTTACTTTTGGTCGGCGTCTATGGACTCACCTCGACGTTGTTGCAAGTATGTGGCGCTGTCGCCGACACTTCAAATCAAAAAATTGAACTCTACAGCTTACCATCACCAATCAATTGGTTCCTTAGAAAACTCGCACAAAATGTTAGGTAACATGAATAATTATAATGAGTTTTTAAAAGCTAGGCTAAGGATAGCACATAATATAGTTAAGGAAAAACTAGTTAATAAAAAACATATAAACAAAATAATATACGATAAAAAAGCAAAACCCGAGCAATACAAAAAGGGAGAAAAAGTACTGTTGAAATACGAAGTAGGTAAGAAGTTAGATGCTAAATACACCGGCCTTCATATTGTATTGAAAGATTGCGATGAAAATAGCGAAGTGAAAGTGGGGAATAGAATTGAAACAATTTATAAGAACAGGGTCAAGCGGTTTTACAGCTAGGAAAATATAAAAAAAGAAAGGGTATGTGTGTGGTATGGAATTTTATAGTAAGGAAGGGCGTGTAGTGTAGACGCGCCTTAATTAGTTTCGTTAAGTTTTAGATATGTCAAAATTAATTAGATGTGATTAACCTGAAACATGTTAGTGTTAAGATTAGTGTTAAGTGTTAGTGTTAGTGATAAGTGAAAGATATAAAAAAACAGGGAATAAAACTTAACGGGCCTCTTTTTCCGTTTGGACGTTCAAGCACATTTATCGTCCCGTACTTATTACATTACAGGGTCACACACTAATTCATAGTCACAAAACGCTCAGCTGGACGATTCGCCTATGTTTGACGGAGAAGAAAGATATGTGCAAGGAAAACGCATTTATTAAACCCACATACATACATACAAGACCGATGTGCGCTACGTATACAAGTGTGCGAGAATGACGGAGGAGGAATCGGTCTCTCAAATCGGTCAACCCATCGATGAACGCGTTCATGCATGCATGCTCCACTTTGAAATTCTTATAAATAGTGCCTTTTGTGTTAAGGAGTATATATAGGAGCAAAACCTTCTTTAAAATTAATTGGCAATGAAAACACTGTTTAAACTATCCTGTTGCTTTAATCAAAATCTTTCAGTGAGCATAGTGAAAAAAACGTGAATTTGTGTTGAATACCGCGAAATTTTCAAAAGTATACAGCAATATGTGATTGTCACATTTGATAGTGGTATGAGTGAATAATTGGGATGTGAGATAATTGAGATTCGTACTAAAACATAATTCGTTTAAATTTATTGTTTTAATTAGTTTTAAAACCAGGAGTGCCACTCGTTAATGTGCACGTAAATGTGAACCACTCCTATAAGTATTAAGGAACAGAAACAGAATCGTTGTATCATAGATGATATTTCTCAGAACGAAACACTGCAGCTGAAAATCTAAACGGCAATAAAAATAGTTCAACTACACACAAGAAGAAATACAAAAGTCCGCAGATGTGTAATTAGTTGGATAAACTAGTACTGATAATGTAGTTAGCATTATTTTGGGTATTCAACTCAAATTAAATTTGGTATCAGTGTATTTAAATATTCAGGATGTAGTGATAGCACATCATGTGATTTGTACTTTTGTCAACTTTTCTTGTGTTATTGAAAATGTAACTGTTTGGTTTTTTACACTCTTTGATATACATCAAGGCTATTGAAGGAGACAAGGTGGTGGAATGTAGAGTATTTTGACAAGTAAGAAGACGAAAAACTAGAAGGTGCATTTGACAGGGGAGGGTGCGTTTGACAGCCTGCAAAATCCCTCAGAAAAGGTACACCGGCCATTTGAATTGCAACGGTGCTTCTCTGTTCGATTAAAATTAGTCATTTCTATGTTTTTCTTATTGTAAATTTACACAAAATTTTGCGCTTGAATTGGAAGTAATGATAATAACTAATGAAGTATTAAAGAGAAAAGTTGCTACCAAGCAAAACTGTATCATTTACGTCCAGAATAAGTTAAGTAATGAAAAGGCATAAGTGAAACAGTTTTTGATGATGATTACATTTCATATCATTTTGTACAATCATTATCTATCGATATCGATTAGCCACAATCGTCCGTGAAATGTCCCTTTCCATTCGATCTTAAGAGAGCGGCATCTTAAGACAGTGGCACTCCCAAGGATGAACTCGTGCGCAGATTCAGTTATAACGAAATGAATACCTTCCGATTAATTGATGTTTTTTACACGAAAAGAACCACATGCACTTGGTACAGTAACATCCTTTCGTTCATATTTAGCACCGCCACAATTTGGTTTCAAGTCATACATTCGGCGAACCACACCAAGATCTTGCTGACCACAATGCGTCTGGACATATAAATCAAACATATACTGCAATATTCTAATTTTTTAATAGATAAGCTGGTATCAATTACCTAGCAATGAAATGAGTGATATATTCTACAAATAATTATTAAATTTCCCCTTCTCAAATGATACACGTCCTATACGCTTGAACCGCTTTAACTGTAGTTATAAACGTATGACCCCACACCCACAAACGTCAAATTATTGGAAGAAGAATTTTGCGGAAAATCGTTAATATTCAACCTTGTCTCCTTCAATAGCCTTGATATACATTTACAAAATAAATGGACCATAGGACAGCCTGGGTCATAATTGCGAATGTGACATTTAAAACGTAAACATTATACAATTCCCATCAGCCGTACAAACATCATGGACGTTACTGCATCAACTTCATTTCATTTACCTCATGAAACAGCAGGTAACAATGTTAATAACCAAACAGAGGATGCTAATGTAGGGTCAGTTAAGACGTGTCCAATAATTCGCGATATGAAGGCATACATAAATGTAAGAAAGCCTTTATCTAATTCGAAAAAAAAAGTTTGGATAGATCCCTGTTATTGACCCTGTGTAGAGAGTGTTTCCCATTTTCTATGGTAGAAGAACGGCATTTCAGGGAATTTGTGCACAAGTTAAATTCAATTTACGAATTACCAAGTCGTAAAACTCTTTCAAAAGCAATGTTGTCTAGATGGTACAATGATACGTTAGCTGAAGTTAGCACAGCACATTTTATTAATAATGATTTCCAATTAGTATCATTTCTATTCGAATGTTCAGATTTTGTGGGAAATCATAGCAGTGTTAACATTGCAGCTTGGATAAAGACAGTGTTAGGAAAGTTTAATATTTCAAATCCTCCGGTAACAATTATTACTGATAATGCCCCCAACATGATAAATGCTGCATCAGAAATGGGCGTTCATCACCTTCCATGCTTTGCGCATTGTTTGAATTTTGTTATTCAACAGGCACTACAAAAATCAATTCAAGATACTGTACATGAAGTTAAGTACATAGTATAACATTTAAAAAAAAGTGGAAAGGCTACGCAATCTCTTACAGAAGTGCAAACTAAGTTTAATCTTCCAAAGCTCAAATTAAAGCAGGACGTTCCTACTCGTTGAGACTCAACGTACGAAATGCTACAAAGATTTTTAATTTTCTTTAGAAAGAAAAGAAACATAACAACTATTTTTGCAGTGGAAATAAAGTTTTATTGTACTTCAGGTAACTCAGGTAAATAATAAAAAAAGGTATTTTATTTGATTTAATGACAGCATGGAACAAAAATGAAAAAAAAACTAATATTACGTTAAAACTATCATAATATATATCATAAATATCAATACACAGAAATTTTCAGACTTTTGTTTGCTAAGAGTTACCTTTTACACATTGCATACTTTTTCTTCCATATGATTAAATTTCAAATAGGGCGAAGAATCGATTGGAATCCTTCAGGCACCGGAAGTGATGTACTATCCACCTATTGATACTAATTACAAAAATCCGATCGCGGAATCATGAGCGCCGAAACATTCCGGATTGGTCCGATCCGACAAATGGTCGGATCAACCCATCTCTAATCCGTTCGTATTCCTTAGGTTTACTTTAGTTTTTAATTTAAAGCCTTAAGCAAGCAATTTATTTTCAGCCTTAACCAATTTTTGTTTTTTTAACCCGCGTGGCAGACAGAATAAAATAAATTAAACGAAATGAAATGTTGATCCAAACGTCCTAACTTACATGACGTTTTCTTACTTTAAGAGGGAACATCTGATAATGCGCCTACTAGTCTGGTTATGTTTTCGACAGGCTAAATAACGTAAACTCTCTTTTCTTCCGTTTCGTACGGAACAGAACGTCTTCATCTTCACTTGAAATTTCTGCCTGTATTTTTTGTGTATTTTTGTTTTTCAAGCGTCTTTTGTAATTTTGTAGTTTCTTTTTCCAGTTGTTTCTATAATTCTTTTTCTTGTTTTCAATATCTATTTTTTCTCTTGGTAGTTTTTCAGCTTGGAGCATGATGGTAGCGGCACCGGTGTTCACACGAACGGACCGGACTAAAATCCCATACGGATCAATCACTCGTACGCAGGACTTGAATATCCCGATTAATAAAGTACCAGAAAGCCATAAATTTCAGGCCTACTAGACCTCTTGAAGTTGTTGTACCAATATAGGGGTAGATCACGGGATAAGCCAGTTTTTTGTATGCGTTTTGACGTTTCCAAGCTTAAAAGCTTACAGCTCCCCATACAAACTGCCAAGCCAGATAAGCCTGGGAATCGATGGTTAGATTGTTTTGCTTATGAAAGTGCTCGACAGCTGCTCGACAAATATCAAAACAAAGCATTTTTCTAGCAGGTTTAAACTAGGTTAGGCCATATTTCCCATAGGCTTAGGATGCTAAAAAAGAAAAAAAAATACATAAATACGCATGATTAATAAGTTTTTTTTTTAATTTCTGGTGTTCTGGTGTTTAACAATAATTATTTTTATAAAAAAATCAGTCAAAAAAAATTTATCAAAAAAGGTAAATTATTATTTCAATTTACTTGCAGTTTTCCAGTTCACAGTTTATAAAGTCTAAACATCACTTAAATATTGCCTTGAAAATAACACGAAACATAAATTATGCTTTAAACTGAACCGAAGTTTGCGTCCTCCGATTATTTCTCTCGATTATAATAGCATACAGAATATGAACATACCGTTTGTTGTTGCGTTGTGATGCGAAAGCTCATTTAATTTAGCTCACCCTCGTAGCTTCTATCCTTTTAAAAAATATGGTGATGTATTACTTTCTACTTCATGGAACTGTTTCCTGCATTTATACATTTTTACCGTTTGATGTCAAACTTCAACAACACGGAACCCAAACTAAGCGATCTAGAGTAACTAACATTTTGTAGTCCTTTACTTTAATTAAACCCGTTGCGGTTTACCGTTGTACATGGAATTTTATATAAAAGACCCTGGCATTCTGTTAGATTCGAGATTCACCGACTGCTTTAAAATTAAGCATGCGCTCTTAAGAATAAACAGAGATCTTAATTACCTGCACCATTTGGAATGTCAGTTTTGGAAAATGGGATGCTTGAGAGTGCTATACAATTTCTTTGGCTGAAGTATGCTTCTTTGATTGGTGTCCTTCCTTAATACAGCTATAGCACGAGGGGAATGATTCGAAGAAGTTTTCACACGACAGCGCAAGGTGTATGGAAATACATGTTCAACGAAACCTCCGTACTCTAAGCGTTGCCAGTTAGTTCGTTATAGCTCTTCTCTTCAAAGCCATGAACGTCCGTTCCTTATACTTCTCGATCTCTGGCTTACTCATGGTACAGCAATCATCGCTCGTAATGAGAACGTCATAACCATACTGACGGGAAGCCAGCAAATAATTCGTCCAGCTCTTATCAATCTATCAGCATTATAGGCTGCTTCGATGGTCAATCACTGTTTAAAAAAGTTTTTTTAGTGCCGCACCATGACCGTCATGATCTGGATTATATTCTTCGAGTCCGGCCGTATCAGTGTCTTCCACTTGCCATGTTCTTCATCGTTGATACAGTAAAATGCTTCGGATATATTCGCAACGTCGTCGTTAAGGATCATGCTTCAAACTCGAACGTTTGTCAGTTAACACACTGAACACTCGAAAATGCGACATGCATGTGATTTCTCCTTTTATTTATACACCAGTTTTAGCTACGTACGGATCGCATACCAACTACACCGCCTACTTTGAACACTACTTACACAACACAACAAAACTGTGATGTTTCTTTAATCACAGTATTTAAACGAATGAGAACGAAAGAGCGAATTAGATATAATCCTTTGATTTTTTTAACATGTGGCGTGACGGGTGACGGGTTAGTTGTCAGCATCGGATTGAATTCTTGAGTTCTTCGCTCGACTCAACAATTTATATTTTTTTTTTAAGTTGAATGTTTTTTTTTAATGTTGAAATAAAGGAATTTCATCCTTTATAAATCACATAAAATTGTTTTTGACTCACGATACTTGAGGAAATTTCTTAGCTTGTATTTACGTATTCCCATAAGTATGAGTATAAAAAACGGTTTGAACATGCTTGAACCAATCTTTTGAAAGACATGTAATACCGAGTAGGATTAATAAGCTGATAAAGGTTTTGAACCGGCTTTTTTTTTGTTGAGACGGCTTAATTGACTGAGGTATAAATACGGTTAATTATTATAAGTATCTATGTATATAAAAAATGTAGATACAATTTTAAACTAAAATAAAAAATAAATATCCTGAAAATCTCGGTACAGAATACCTAATGTCATTCTTTATGTCAAAAATCTATGTCCATATGTGATTGATGCAACCCGTTACCGATTCGCCACTCGAAATCTGCTCGATTATTTGACACATACCGGCTTAAGCTTAAGCTTTCTAACTTTTGGGATGATCTACCTCATAAGCAGTAAAACTATAATACCGTGGTTATGTTAACAGCTGTGAACAGTGAGTATTGGGTATTGATGAGGTGTTAGTTGTTGATGTGTCGATTAATCTGTAGTGGGTAAGTTTACACTATGGTATATCTGTTTTATTCACAATTTCATCTACGGCGTATGCATTCAATAAATAATATTATTAATATTTTTTGTTAGTTTATATCAATGTGATGACAAAGAATAAATATTCGCTAAATTTCAAAAAAAAAAATTCCAGAATTTTTACGTTGGTGATATTTGGTGACAGAATTAATCCAGACGACACAACGTAAACAACTTTCAATAAAACAAATACTTATAATTTATTAAAACAATGTGCAGTGTCACATCACCACCACGTTATCTCTTCGCTGCTGAAGCCCGACTCCCGCATCCTGCCCGAAGACGAGATGACGATCTCCAGGTCGTCCTTCTCTCTCTCTGGACACTCGTACTGCTCAACCGACGAGAGACTTCTCGCGGAGAGCGCACGTGAGTGTCCGGCTGCGTACGTATCCAACATCTCCCCTTTTTTTTTGTTGTTAAAAGCGTCTGTACAGGTCGAACCTACTTGGTGGCCTTCTATGCCTAGAAGAGCGACGTGGTTCCCTTATTGGAGGACGTACCGGAATAGGGGCTGTCGTTGGATGCAGCTGTGACTCGGTTGAAGCCATTTGCGGATCGATGACTGCTGTTGATGTATGTGGATGAGGGTGAGTCGTTTCGCCAGTGATCATAGGTGCAGCGTGTTGAAGCGGTGATGAATCGATTGTTGAGGTGCTCGGTTGCGTAGTAAGGTGCCAGGAATCCAAAAGAATATCAAGGGGTAAAACGACAAATTCGGCTGATCCCCGATGATGATGATGATGATGATGATGACGTTCAATGCGCTCTCGCAGCTGGTTCACGTGACTTGTTATGGTCTTTCTATCAATTGTCCTGACGGTGTACATTACATTTCCAATCCGCTTTACGATGGTCTCAGCTATCCAGCTCCAACCGTTGCGATAGTAACACTTAGCGTAAATCAGATCGGACGGGCGAAATTCTCTAAGGTTCTTAGCTACAGAACCGTCTGATAAGCGTTCGGACAAGCAATAGATCTAATGTTGTTCGTATTCGCCTACCAAACATTATCTCCGCCGGTGATTTTGTTCCGTCCAACACGGAGCTTGGAGTACTTCGGTAGGCCAGAAGGAAGGCGTCCAACGCCTCTTGCATCGTTCTGCCATCTGCCGATATCTTCTTAACAGTCCGCTTAAAAGTGTCAACGAACCTTTCAGCTTGCCCGTTGGATTGCGGATGATACGGTGCCGTCTTCATATGCTCGATGCCGTTCTGTAAGCAAAATGACTTAAAATCATCACTAGTAAACTGCGTTCCATTATCGGATACTAGGATGGTTGGCACTCCGAAGCGGGCGAATATTCCGCGTAAGATGCTTATAGTTGCTGCAGACGTAGTGCTGTTCGTTCGGAATATCTCGGACCACTTCGAGAACGAATCTATTACGATGAGATAGGAGTCTCCGTCTATCGGACCAGCATAGTCCACGTGAATACGCTGCCATGGACCAGCAGCTTTTGGCCAAGCCACAGGGTCTCGAGTGAGAAGGTGATTTTGCAACTGTTTGGCATGCATGGCATGATTTGACCCAGTCCGTGACGTCAGAGTCCAAGGACGGCCAATAGAAATAACTCCTGGCTAATGATTTCATCCGTTGTATGCCGGGATGACCTTGATGTATTTGTTGAAGACATTTTTGTTGCAGAACTTGAGAAATCACCACCCTCTCACCGAACAAAATACAACCCTCGACGGTTGATAAGGCATCTTTTCGCGCGAAGAATCGTGAAAGTTCTCCTGTGTATGTTGTATTAATGGGCCATCCTTCCTGTATGAATCGCATTACTTTTTGCATCAAGGGGTCTTTCTTGGTTTCTCTGATGAGATCTGCAAAATGAAGTGGAGTTGTTTGAAGCGCACTTACCACCATTGCTTTGATGTCTGTTTCGATGCATGCGATTACGGTGTCTTCCTCAGGCTTGGTTTGTGTATTGATTAGGCGCGAAAGCAGATCGGCGTTTCCAAAATCGTCGGTGCGTACGTACTCTATGCTGAAGTCGTATGCTAGAGAGTAAGTGCAAAACGCTGTAACCGGTTTGCAGTGACGGTCGGGATACCCTTCTTTGAACCGAAAATGTGAAGAAGAGGTCGATGGTCCGTTTGAAGAGTGAAACGCCTTCCAAAAATCATCTTATGGAATTTTTTTACAGCGAAGATGATACCCAAACCCTCGCGATCTATTTGGCTATAACGACGCTCTGCTTCAGTGAGCGCGCGGGAAGCGTGCTGAACCACCCGCATTGAACCCCCAGGATAAACGTGACTAATAGTAGCGCCGAGACCGATGGGTGAGGCGTCTGCAGAAACTACTATTTTCTGCCTTGGGTCATAATGCGTTAGAAGCAAGTCGGACGATAGGAGAGACTTGAAGGCTTTGAATGACTGCCTGCATTCTGGAGTCCAGCAGAATGAATTATTTGCCTTAAGCAAACTGTCCAACGGATAACGAAGCTTTCGCATATTCGGGATGAACTTCCCGTAATAGTTAACTGCCCCCAGAAATGACCGCACGCCGGATATGTCTTTTGGTTCGGGGAGCATCTTGATAAGCTCGATCTTCGACGGATCTGGTCGTAACCCGTGGCTATCGATCACGTGTCCAAGGTACGTGATCTGCTTCTGTTTAAACGCACATTTGTCAGCTCGTATTGTAAACCCGTATTCTTAAAGCCTATGTAATACTTCTGCCAAATTGGTATCGTGCTCGAGTTCGCTACTTCCTCCTACAATGATATCATCCAGATATCCTGATACGCCCTTAAACCCTACAAGCATCGTATCCATTAGTTGCTAGAAGCAGCAGGAGCAACTTTAATGCCGGGCGGTAAGCGGTTGTAGTGGTACAAACCTCTATGCGTATTTATAGTTAGGAGTGGTCTGTATCGTGGCTCTATTTCGACTTGGAGGAAGGCGTCTGTTAAGTCGATTTTGCTGAATATCTTACAGTTAGACAACCTTGAGAATATATCCTCTGGGACTGGTAATGGATAATCATGTGATCTTAGCGCTTCATTTAACCCAGTTGAATAATCGCCACATAACCGAATTTTTCCGTTTGCCTTCTTTACAACGACTACCGGTGCTGCCCATTCCGAAAACTTAACAGGTGTTATTATTCCCAACTTCTCTAGCCTATCAAGCTCTTGATTAACGGGTTCCTGCATCGCGTATGCGACGGGTCTTTTTGGACGAAAGACTGGACGGCAGTTGTCTTTCAGTGTCAAGGTAACATCAGCCTTTTTGCATAGGCCTACTCCTTGGAAAACTCTAGGGAAACGCTCTTGCCATTGTCTTGGCGTTGTAACAGTACCCGTAAGGCGGCAACAGAAACTATCCATCGGAACCGATCACAGTGCAAACGCGTCGATAAGATCGGCTCCTAAAAGAATTAAACGGGATTTAGAGACGCGTATCATTGCTTCTTTTGTCTGCCCGTTTACTCCAACTTCACATAGGAACTCTCCTTCCAAGAGTAGGTTGTCACCTGATGCGGTTCTGGCAATTACGGAAGGAGACGCTAGTTTAGGCTTTCCGATGAGCATCCAAGTTTTGTAATTTATAACGGTAATGTCGGAAGCCGTGTCCAACTGCAGGCGTATTGGTGTACCTTTCAATGTTAAAGACACAAATCTGCGACGTTGCTGAACGCTTCGGACGCTCACTGTCACCATCCTGAGGTGCGTTCTACGCTGTTTCCAGAGGCGTTTGCCTGACTTATGTGACTGCTTGTTTTTGCAATAGCCCTCTTTGTGGCCCGTTCGGGAACAAGTTTTGCATCGGTGTGATCGATACGGGCAATCGCGGCTCCAATGAAGCTCTCCACATGACCAACACGGGTTTTTCGGAGCTTCGCGCTTGGGCTGGAACTGTCGTTGTACGCGATGTGCCTTAGCATTTACTGTAAGTACATGCTCGGGTGCTGGTGCCTCGATCATTGCGCTATCCTTTTTCAAATTGATCAGGCGATGGCATTCCGACGATAACTGCTGCAAGGTCGCGCAGACCTTGTCCTCGATGCGGGCTAGCAACCGCGTCCTGATGTCAGCGTCGATTTCGTCCTTCAAACCACACACGTACAGCAAACACTTGAACTCCTCTTCATTCAGCTTGCTGAGTTCAAACTCGACACACGCCTTGTTAATGCGGCAAGCATAACTCAGATGATCCTCTGTCCGCTTTTTCATGATTTGCAAACATTTGAACCGTTTGCTCAGCAGGGTTTCCTGGGTGTCGAACAGGCATGTTAGCTTTTCCACTGTCTGCTCCAGTGAAAAATCAGGCGGGCGACTCGGCATGATGAAGCTCAAGTAACGATCGTGCTCGGATGGTCCCAGTTTCCGAAGCAACAATCGCACTTTAGCGGCGTCGTCAATCCTAGCAGCGTCCTTCTGGAACAGGTCGAGATAACGTGAGAACCAATTTTTGAAGGTTATTCCAGTCTCTTTGTTGTATTGAAACTCTGAAATATGATGAGACAGAGAATCAATAATTTGTTCAGGCTGGAAGGTGGTGGATGTTGCGCTTTGATTTTGCATGCGCGCGTGTAGAAACTCGTTGAGTAGTTGCTGCTGTTGCACCATTTGCTGTTGAAGCAAATTCATCATTTGCAGCATTGTAGCACTGTCCGCGCTGCTAATCATGGCTGGTGACGCGTTGAACAATGATGGCGTCGTCGTAGACTGCAATGGTGGCTGGATGTGCGTCGGTGGTAAAACTGACGCTCCTTCTCGATGTCCGAGATTTTGCACGGGAACGCCTGGAACGTTGGCACGATTTTGAGATAATCGGCGCGGGTCAACGTCCCCGAAGATATCCACACTATTTGCGTCGGTTTGCTCCATCCTACGACGCTTACGACACGGGGGACTAATGTTTGTGACACTTGCACTTGCACACGTTAAAACTGAACAACAGATTAAAATAACAATCTCATCCTCGTCGCCACTTGTACGTTGGTGATATTTGGTGACAGAATTAATCCAGACGACACAACGTAAACAACTTTCAATAAAACAAATACTTATAATTTATTAAAACAATGTGCAGTGTCACATCACCACCACGTTATCTCTTCGCTGCTGAAGCCCGACTCCCGCATCCTGCCCGAAGACGAGATGACGATCTCCAGGTCGTCCTTCTCTCTCTCTGGACACTCGTACTGCTCAACCGACGAGAGACTTCTCGCGGAGAGCGCACGTGAGTGTCCGGCTGCGTACGTATCCAACAAGAATAAATAAGAAATGAAAAATGAATGCTCATCTTTGAAATAAGCTGTGTAAAGCGCAAGGGATGTCTGAATTATATTTGTATGCGTACGCAAAAAAACTGCCATAGTAAAAGCAAATGAAATTGTGAGAAAGAGTGGTTTAGGGGAAAAGGTTCTTACGATGTGCTTGGCAAGCATAAAGTATTCATTTGTTTATGCTGCCCTCCTTATGCGTTCCATGGCTCTCGAGTTTCGATGATGCAGCTAAATGCGGTCGTTGGATTAATCGACTGTGAGTGGAGCAAAATGCATACGAACAGATTCCTGCTGTGGCCGTACTCAATTGCAGACGAGTGTTACAACGACTATATGGTGCTGTAAAATACAGCCTTCTCACGAGAACAATTTAGCGGTTTGGTTTGTCTAAACCATGGAAAAAAGTGCATAGTAAAAAAGAACTGAGTTGTATTCTTTCTTGTTTGCTGGAATGCAAAATTAATTAGCTACGAATGTGCTTCAATAGCTAGATGAATGTGTGTGGAATGAAAATTGAAAACGGCGATCAAAAAGCGTAAGTTGTACTTTGCGCAAAATGTTGTTTTCAATAACGGTTGTTCTTTGTGATTCCACGTGATCTTTGATTTAGTCAACCGATGGCATGAAGTATTCAAAGTATTATCTAGAAACCATCAGCTGCCTTCAAAATCATAATCTGCTGCGAATGCGATTGCTGCCTTTACTAAAACTTCGTTCGTCGAAACTTCGTTAGTTACGTTGAAGATGAAGGGTCTAAACGAAATATACTCTTCTCGCGAAGAGTACAAACCATCGTCACTGTGTGCTGCTGAGAACCTACTAAATATCGTGGTGTCTCCCTGCTTTGTGCTCTATCCAAGATTTTCGAATATGTTGTACTTTCCTCAGTCCTTCTTTGTGTGTCTAACTACATTTCTCCTCATCAGTATGGCTTTATGCCGAAACGTTCCTCCTCGTCCAATCTCATGTCCCTTGTCGCCTCAGTGTTCGATAACATCTCCATTGGCCATCAAGTAGACACTGTCTACACTGACTTTAAAGCAGCATTTGACAGTATTCCAATTGATCTTTTACTTGCCAAACTGAATAAACTCGGCCTCGGGAGTCCTGTTCTGTCCTGGTTAAGTTCCTATCTCCATGGTAGAACTTACAAAGTTAGAGTTCAGGACTCCTTTTCTAACTTATTCGTCGGATCGTCTGGTGTTCCTCAGGGCAGTGTACTGAGTCCCCTGCTCTTCCTGTTGTTTGTCAATGACTGTGTTAATGTGCTTCCCTCTGGTGGTGTCCTTATGTATGCTGATGACTGTGATATCCTAAGAAATACACTTCCGTGTTCTGTTTGTACATCCATCCTTTATTGCGGCTCTCCACATACTGACTGCTTCGCTCGCGCTCACCCAACCTTAACCGTATACCACATCCTCCCCCTGCACATATAATATTATTAAGTTTCTTTTTTTTTTTTAATTCTCGATTAACCTCTTGGGTTTTTTTATCAACCGGTTTGGTCGTTCTTCCATTAGTTCCCTTGGTTCCAGTACCTCATTTCCGGTCCGCCTGTCCTCTTCTTTGCGCTTAATAAATTTTTTTAGGTGCTTCACGTTTCTATCAAATATCTTCCCTGTACTTATTTCCTTGACTGTTACTCTACCTGCACCGGTAATTTCTAGAACTTCATGTAACGATTCTTTATACGGTGTTTCAGTTTTGTCTCCTTTTTGTTTCATTACTAAAACGGTATCCCCGATTGTTATATTTAACGGTTTGGCTCCACGTCGTAAGTCTTCTCTTTTGTTTCTTGAAAATTTGGCCTGCTTATCTCTATCGCGAAGTTCTTCATCGTTCATCTGTCTGACATTTGTTTTGGGGTTTGGGAGTCTATACCTAACTGCTCTACCAAACATTAGTTCTGCTGGCGCAATTTTTGTGACGTGATGTGGCCAGGAATTGTAATCTGCTACGTATTCTGCTAGTGCCTCTTTCCAACTCTTTTTACCCAAGCGTGCAATTATGGCCACTTTGTTAATTCCTTGCATTCCTCGCTCTACTAGACCATTTTCTGTCGGATTTAATGGGGTGCTATGAATGAGCGTAATTCCCCATGTGTTTTCTAACCACTCTTTGAACTCCAATGCGTTAAATGGAGGGCCATTATCCGCTTTCATTTTTTTTGGAACGTAGTATGTTAGAAATATCCTGTTAAGTGCTCGTCTTATCCCATGTGAATCTGCCCGATCCACCGGTACTGCTACTAAAAATCGTGAATAATTATCGGTTAGAACTAAAGTTTTCCCGTTGTCCGTGGACGATGAAATATCCATGGACACATAATCCCATGGGTTTTCTGGCAACCCTGTCAATTCTATAGGCACTGGTATACTACCCGATTTAGTTAACTGGCATTCAGGGCAACTTCTAACAAATTCCTCAATTTCTCTATCCATACCTAGCCACCACAACCCTGCTCTTAAAACATTCTTCATAGTAGACATGCCAGGATGGCTTCTATGAGCTAATTTCAACGCCTTCTCTTTAAGAGATTTTGGCAAAACCATCTTTTCTTGTTTCATAAGTATGCCATTCTCCACATATAGCTCTCTTTGAAACGCCTGATATTTTTCAATTTGTTGAGGCCACCCTTTTTCTTTTTCTAGCCAATCTACTACCATAGTTAATGTCTCGTCCTTTTGAAATTCTAATTTTACTTGATCTGTTGTTAATGCTAACAATTGCTGGTTTACTCCATCTAAACATGCAATCACCGAGAAAAGTTCGTGTGGTTCCTTGGTAGTCGCAAACTGGGGATCCTTCCTAACTCTATTAAGTCGTGACGCCGCGTCTGCTATGTTCTCTTTACCAGAAATGTGCTCAAAATCAAATTGATAATGTTCAAGTCGGAGAAACCACCCTTCTGCTCTAGACATAATTCTCTTTCCTATATCTTTATGTTTTGTTGGCTTTATCATGAATTTCAACGCTTCGCTATCAGAACGTAGCAGAAACTTCCTTCCTAAAAGATAATAAGCAAATCGCTCCATTGCCCAAACTATCGCTAAGGCCTCCCTGTGCAATTGTGGGTAACGACTTTCTGTGTCTGTTAAGCTTTTTGATGCACAAGCAATTATACGATTACTTCCTGTGATTTTATCCTCCTGAGCCAATATGGCTCCCAGACCCCACGGTGAAGCGTCGGTGTATAAAATTATTTTATCTTCCTCGTTAAAATACCCTCTCTTGATAAGGTCTTTTTCAGCATCTTTCTTCAACTCTTCAAATGTCATTTGATGTACAGTATCCCATTTAAATGATCCTTGGTCCCTTATCAAATCTCTCAATGGTTTAGTTTTGTGAGAAAAATTTTGAATAAATGGCCCAATAAAGGTTAACATACCTAAAAAGCTTCGGAGTTCCGCAGTATCCTTCGGTCTTTCGAAATTACTAATAGCAGAAATTTTTTCCCTCATTGGCAATATGCCTTCTCCATCCAATGTTAGTCCTAAAAAATTCACTTCTTTTTGGCCAAAGCACGATTTCTCTTCGTTTACTGTTAAACCGTTCTGACTAATTATCTCTCTCACCCTATTTTCTCTTTCTCGAAGCTCTCCTAATGTTCTAGCATAAATCAATATATCGTCAAGGTAAATTAAGACATTCTTACAATCCCTAAAGGTTTTTTCCATTTCCCGTTGGAAAATTTCCGGCGCACATGATAAGCCAAACGGTAATCTTGTAAAACGCATAAGCCCATTCGCCGTCATGAATGCAGTTATATGGCGCACTTCCTCATGTAATTCTATGTGAAAATATGCGTCCTTTAAATCTACTTTAGAAAATAACATTTCCCCGTTGTTGTTGGGAATATCGGCCCAAATTCTCTCTAACGATGGCATGGGGTATGGCTCTCGTAAAATAGCCTTGTTGGCCTCTCTGTAATCCAAAACAATTCTAAAATCTTTGGTACCTTTAGGAACTAGTACCATAGGTGATACAAACGATACTTCCGCGTTTTCACTATTAACGTATTCGATTATCCCTTTCTGTTCCATATCCGCAATTCTATGATTTACGGCTTCCTCAAACGCCTTGGGTATGTTATACCGTATAATTTGCTTTGGAACAACTGCTGTGTTAATTTTAAATTTAACTGGCTGTATAGCTAATTTTGGAAATATTTCTGTTTTAGATGTTCCACCACTTATATAATGAATACAATTATCTGATTCCGGACCTATGCGCACTAGCCCTAGCTTTTTAGCGGTTGCAAAACTCAACAGAGACAGCTCTGCATGCCTTACAACAAATATTGTCGCCAAGGTTTTTACACTATTACTCCCCTCCGATGATATCATTGCCTTGAATGAACACTCGACATCCAAATTAGCCTTACTTCCATAGCCTCGCAGCGACGTTTCTGGATGCGGTTGCCAATCCCGGACACTTGCCTGGCAGTGTGTTCTAATCTAATCTAATTTGGAAGTAATCGTGTTTACCGATGCTCCGGTATCAATTAGGAAAGGAATCGTCACCGCTCCGATTTTGCACATGATTTGCCGAGGGTCATTCGTTTCCAATTGTTTTCTTGGATAAGTGAGAAGCTAAAATAATAACGGAAACAATGCAAACATATAAATATTAGCTATTTGCCTAATAACTATAGTAAGCAACTATAATGCTTTAATTCAAAATTTTTTTTTTTTTTTTTTTTTGATACCATTATTTAGTTGATTCACCCACAACCACCTGGTTTATTTCCTCCATCTGCTTCTTCACATTATCCGTGAATCGGTTAAATCCAGCTCTTGATCTGCAGCAAATGGCCAAATGACCTAACGCTCCACAACGGAAACACTTCGCTCGAATTGCACCACATTTTCCCCAAACATGTGTTTTATCGCACTTGGAACACTTTTGAGAACCTTCCATTCTCCGAAAACGGTCTCTTTGGAATGGTGCATAGCTCTTTTTTTCTTGTTCTTGCTTGTACGGCTCGTATCTTTTCTTCTCCGTCTTCCATGCACTCACCGCTGCCACGTAATTCCCATTATCCGCAAGCTCTTTTGTTTTAGCGCTAACACCATGTTGGTCCATTTCTTTCTTCTCCATTCTAACGAAATCCAAATGCTTGCCGTGCTTTATGAGCTTGTCTAAATTGTTCCCCAGCAAATCCACCATGTCGAATAACTTTTCCGAAATTAGAGGCACCGACCGCCTCACTACAGCCTGTACTAATTCTTCGGATTTTTGTTCCTCCGCGAGACCACAGAATTTAGCCTGCGCTTCCAATCTCAACACCCAATCCGAAAACGTTTCATCTACTTCCATTCGCATTTCTCTAAGTTTCATCCTTTCCTTGTTTTCGTCACATATCTCGTTGAAAAACTCGTCCACACCATCCACTGTTCTTTTATATTTGTCATCCCCGCAACTTTCAACGCGTCGCTCTTGCATTTCTATTATGTTTAGCAAATAACGACCTGCAAACACTTTCAAACCGATCAATTTCATTTCCGCGTTCACTTCCCCCTTGCACATCACTATCCGTTCGTATTGTCCTTTAAAACGCACCCATTCCGCTTTCCTTTCCTGAATCGGTAAATCCTCCGCGAATGGTTTTAGTGGCCAAGTACCGGCCAGAAAATCCTTCTTTACTGTCTTTTTTCCGTAGCGCGCGCTTCCATTACACTTTTCCACAAGATAGTCCGTATTATCCTCTTCCTTCCAACCTGCCATTTTTTAAAATTGCTGATTTACTTTGACCGCTGCTGTAAGTTCGACAACTGAAACGCAACTGATTTGCTTTAGTCGATGAGTTAGGCTTACAACCGAAAACGCGATTTCACCTGCGCCGCTCGTTCTGAACACGGTGTATTGTTTGTATTGGTCGATATCTCGCATCGAATTTTCCAAATAATTCCTTACCATTGTGTCCCTCCTTGTTGTTACTCAACCTGGCGTGGACACACACGACGAATTTCCGAGCTGGTTATCCACATGCTTTGTGATATGACCGTCCGCTATTTCGTGGAATGTCCCGTTGCACTATGAGTGTTGACACGAAACTCGTATGAACGTCAACTCCTCCATACATCTTTGGTGCAATCATGGTTAATTCCGTGCGCGCCTTTTGTTTGTACGTTATCTAACCGGCAAAAACGAGAAGCAAAACCGAGAAGAAGAAAACAATACAGAAGCATACGATACTTGGTTGGCACACGCTAAAATTCCCGCAGAACGGTGTGGTTGTTCTCCTTTCGTCTTCTTCGAGGGACCATGAGCTAAACTCGGTTACCACTCGGGGTTTTCTTCTTCGAGGGACCATGAGCTAAACTCGGTTACCACTCGGGCTTATCTTCTTCGAGGGACCATGAGCTAAACTCGGTTACCACTCGGGCTTTTCTTCTTCGAGGGACCATGAGCTAAACTCGGTTACCACTCGGGCTTATCTTCTTCGAGGGACCATGAGCTAAACTCGGTTACCACTCGGGCTTTTCTTCTTCGAGGGACCATGAGCTAAACTCGGTTACCACTCGGGCTTTTCTTCTTCGAGGGACCATGAGCTAAACTCGGTTACCACTCGGGCTTTTCTTCTTCGAGGGACCATGAGCTAAACTCGGTTACCACTCGGGCTTTCCTTCTTCGAGGGACCATGAGCTAAACTCGGTTACCACTCGGGCTTATCACTCTGTTTTACTTTCACGATTTCACTATACAAAAAAAAACACGATTAAAACATTGAAGAAACACATTCACAACACACAATACAAAACAATCCTCCTGGCAGGATCGCCAATGTGATATCCTAAGAAATACACTTCCGTGTTCTGTTTGTACATCCATCCTTTATTGCGGCTCTCCACATACTGACTGCTTCGCTCGCGCTCACCCAACCTTAACCGTATACCACAATGACCTCAAAATATTCCTCCCTGTAACCTAATCTTCTGATTGTCGCCTTCTTTAAAATTTCCTTGATTCCATTTCCGCTTGGTGTTGTGCAAATTGTTTATTACTCTGTCCACAAAAATGTAACGTGATTTCGTTTGATCGTTCTATCAACATGTTCCTTTGGCGTTATACAATTTGTGGAATCGGCATAAATCGTGTTTCATCCATCAAGGATCTCGGAGTATGGCTTGTCACGAAACTAACGTTTAACGTTCAGTTGGAGTTTGTTCTTGGCAAAGCTTTCCGTATGTTGGGGCTCATTACTCGTTTTTCGTCAAATGTCCGTGATCCTTTATGTTTGAAGGCTTTGTATTGTTGCAGGGTGCGTTCGATCTTCGAATATGCTTGCGTTGTTTGGTCACCGCCTGGTGTTACAGCGATTGCTAGGATTGAGCGGGTGCAGCGCAAATTCACGCGTCTTGCCACACGTCGGTTCCTTTCGGGTTACCAGTCTGCGGCAATTCCCTCCTATCCTCATCGCTGTCGCTTATTAGGCCTTGAATCCCTACAATCCCGGCATTCCAATTTCCACGCGATTTTCATCGCTGGACTTTTGTCCAACACTGGGATAGATCATCCCAAAAGTTAGAAAGCTTAAGCTTTAAGCCTGTATCTGCCAAATAATCCAGGTACCGGGCTGTATCATTCTGTACAGATTCGTAAAGGACATAGCATTTTGACATAAAAAATGACACAAGGGATCATTTTTGTGAAACTAAAATTTGAGAAAAATCGATTTAAGTTTAGATAATTAATTTTAAATTCAATTCATTTGAAATAATATACAAGTCTGATTATTAAAATAAGCTTTTTTAGTTGTTTTCGTTAAAACAAATTTGTTTACCTTTTTCGCACACGGGAAACATGGCCTAACCTGGCTCAGGCCAGCTAGCAAAATTCTTTGTTTTGACATTTGTCGAGTTTGGGTTTTGGGTACTTGGGTACTTTCATTGAGAAACCAATCTAATCCTTCTTTCCTAGGCTTAACTTGGCTTGCCATTTGTATGGCGAGCTGTAAGCGGATAAGCCTGGAAACGTCAAAACGCATACAAAAAACTGGCTTAGAGCGTGATCTACCCCACTATTGATGCTCCTTCCCTTCTTTCACGCATTTCTCTATATGCTCCTACCCGTTCCCTGCGTGTTAGACCTCCTCTCTATCTTCCAACCAGGCTCACGCGTTATGGCTAGAATGATCTTTTCCTTAGAGCGCAAGTTGCATTTAACAACTCTCAGCATCTGTTTGACTATCATGTCCCGTTATCAATTTTTCTAACCCGTCTTCGTGATCTCTCTTCCTTATCCTTCCCTTAATGTTAGTAATTTAGTCACATTGTTTAGCCTCTAAGGCAGACTTATGTTTTTAATAAATAAATAAATAAAATAAATAAATAAACCTGCTTTGTATTGGATTTTGTAACGAAATTTTCAATACGATTACGATCGGTTGTCAAGTTAACCTCAATGAAAGAATCTGTGCTTGTGAACTTGTAATTAGAGGGAAGACTGCGACTTCACCAAGCCGGTGTGATACGAAGGAAAATCCTTGAAAAGAGAAAGGTTGATCACAGAGCCCTGCTGTTGAATAACAATAATGAGCCCATCGCTGTTTGGATGAACACTGTAAGTCGGATTGCAAGTTTACAATAAGTTAAAAATACTTAACAATGGTCAATACACTTTATTTTAGGGTTAACACTGGCTTACCTGCTTATTTATCAGGCGCTATTACCGTTCCGCGGATTTCTCCTGCTACAAGAGCCCTCTAACCCGCTCACGCTCGAGTGCTGCTGCATGGTTTAACACTAACAGGTCATCATAATGCAACACGTGCAAGTAATGGGAAGATAAATTGTTAAAAAAGGTTTGTTCTGTGGGTGTATTGCAAATCTTTTTTATATTTTCAAATATGTTATGTTATTTTAGTTATGTTGGAAAAATTTTCAATGCAATGGAATGATGATATTAACCCAATTTTTTACAATAAATACTATAGTAAGCCAAGGAATGCTTTGAATGCGTGTTTGGTAAGCTGTTAATTTGAGATGTTTGCTCTAACATGCAAGTAATACGATCGTGTAATTTATATTTTTTAAAATTATTTTAGGAGTGCTTTAGAACTGGAGGCAGGATTTGAAAATATGATACATCGCATCATCTGTGGAGTATCCAGAGGTGAAAGAGACCCAGGAGGTCCAAAACCTCTTAAAAATTTCCAACAACAACAACATCTGTGGAGAATATGCAGTACTAGCTTCATGCAAATCAGTCGTGAGTAAGCTGATTTAATCGTAATCTCGTCGATCTATTGTTATCGAGTTTAAAATTATTTGCTAATTTATGATATTCCATTGTTGGTCTCACTAAAACTAAAACACTAAAATGTTTAACACTAAACACTAAAACACTAAAATGGATGGGAATCAGCAACATACAGATAATGCTGTTTTAGGAGATAGATTGATAGGATACACAGAGAACACATAACTAGCGTTCTGAAGATGAACAACACTGTCTCACTTTATTAACATAGGATCGAATTGGATCTTAAGCGATACTAATGTATGCGATTGCATGAATGCATCCCTATCCCTATCCCTATCCGTATCCCCGAATAGGTTCGTCAGGTTAGGTCATGTATGTAAAGTAGAGTGCTAGTTAGAAAAAATGTATTATGATTGTAATGTTTCGTATGTAGCGAAAGTCATGTTGTTGTTGCCGTGCCTTAAGCAGGTTGTAGGTTAAAAGCATCTGATTGTATCTGCTGTTTTTCGTAGGGCCTTATCGACATCCAAACCCTTATAACTTATGTGAAGTAGTTCTATTTAGAATGCTCTATTTTCGTTGTCGTATTTTCAAACACATTGAAATTTGTGGAAAAACATTGAAGCAGAAGTACGACATTGGCTCGTATCTTCATTTCATATCTTATATAACGTTTGAGAAATTGTCATTTGACTGAATGGTAGGGTTTGAAAGCTATCTGAATGTTGTAAAATACTTGTACGTTGTTCGCGGCGAATACGCTTTATCCATTTAAGTTTCGAACAGTGAATGAAGTATGCAATGTATGAATTGTTTTCTTAAATGCTGATTTGTTAAGCTAGTAGTATTGCTGCACCCTATGCCTCCTTTGGAAGTATAACGAAATGTATTTTAAATTATTGCAGTTATCCCCATTATTTTGGGGCTCTGCTTTTTTATCGATTGATTGGGTTCACTTTCTTCATTATATAAGATACAGCTTTAGCTTAGTTGGGGTCTTTTTAAAGTTCATTTAATTGATTTTAATTTAATCCCTAACACCAAAAGTCACAGATTCGTCAGAAGAGGTTGCTACATTCAAACTTATTATAAGGCTCGCTGCGCTGCCTGGATGCCCTTAGCATCATTATCGCTAATGGTGTGATCTGCTTTGCAACGGTTTGCCGGTTGCTTTCCGTTGGACAGTTTATGTGATTTACAAAGCTAGATTTGTTGTAGGGTGTTTAAAAAAATATATTCATTTCCTGAATATATCAAAAGCGCCGATCTAATTAAAGTCAAAGACACAGGCGACAAAGGGCGCACGCTGTCATACAGGCCGGTCGCGCTCCGAATCGTTCTAAACATGTGTGAACACATTAACATTAGCACAGGTAACCAAAAATATCCTGGGTAGGCGAAAACTTTTGCATTGAATAACTTTTTGCTGCTTTTGCTTTTTGGTTCTGTTGACGGTTGTGTAGCAATACACCTCCGGTACGGGACAGGATCCGACACCTCTCGAAGGTTACATAGGCTCTCCTGCCCCTACTCTTACTCAAATACGTCCCCGTCGTACAGAACGGAAACAGTCTCTATCCTATAGCCGAGCTTGGGTATACGGGGAAACCCAACCCCTTGGGAGGTGGAAAAAGCTGGATAAATTTGAGAAGGGGAGGGGGTAGCCTGGTCAAATAGGCATCCCCCTTGTCCTGGCATCCTACGGGACGTTAAACAGCTAGGGTGCGTCGGCCCACCGACGAGACAGGTGGCGGGGGGAGAGGCCTTGCAAGCCACCCCCTGTACTACCGCAACGAACAGCCATCAATATAACATACCGATTGGACCAAACGATGACCGACCTACGCTACGAAAACGGATTAACTATTGGAAACTCGGGACATGGAACTGCCGATCCCTCACGTCCGCTGGGAGTACCCGAATACTCGCGGACGAGGTGAGGGCCCGTGGCTTCGAAATAGTAGCACTTCAAGAGGTGCACTGGAAGGGAGTGATGGAGCGTCCGTATCGCAGCGATTGTATGATCTACCAGAGTGGTGAAGATAAGCACGAGCTCGGTACGGCGTTCCTCGTCTTAGGTGAGATGCGCAAGAGGGTGATCGGGTGGTGGCCGATCAGCCGAACAGAATGTGCAGGTTGAGGATACGTGGCCGTTTCTTCAACCTTAGTATCATCAACGTGCACCGTCCGCACCTTGGGAGCACTGATGACGATAAGGACGATTTCCACGGGCAGCTGGAGAGGGAGTATGATCGCTGCCCCAAACACGATGTAAAGATCGTCATCGGGGACTTTAATGCTCAGGTCGGACGGGAGGAGGTGTATAAACCAGCGATAGGCAACTTCAGCGTCCACCAGCTGTCAAACGACAACAGCCAGCGCCTTGCCAATTTCGCCTACTCCAAGTGCATGATTATCCGCAGCACCTACTTCCAGCACAAACCTCGCTTCAGCTACACCTGGAACCGCAGAACAGTTATTCCCAGATTGACCACGTTTTGATCGACGGACGACACTTCTCGGACATCATCGACGTCAAAACTCTCAGGGGTGCAAACGTCGACTCGGACCACTTCCTACTCATGGTTAAGCTTCGCCAAAAACTGTCCGTGGCTAACAAGTCACGGTCACAGCCTACCCCGCGGCTAAACACGGACCGGCTTAAACTAGCTGATGTGGCAGGGGACTACGCGGCAGCCCTCGGGGAGGCTCTGCCGGACGACGACGCAGTCACCACGATGGCCCCCACAGCCCACTGGCGTATAGTGGAGCGTGCCATCAGCAAAGCAGCGGAACGACATGTCGGCTACGTGACACGCAGCCAGAGGAAGGAGTGGTTCGATGATGAGTGCAGGCGAGCACTATCCGAGAAGAATGCAGCACGCGCCCGAATGCTGCAACGGGAAACTCGTCAGAACGTGGAGAACTACAGACGGCTGAGGAGGCAGCAGACCCGACTGTTTCAGGAGAAGAAGCGTCTTCTGGGGGAGTCGGAAGAGCAGCAGATGGAGCGGCTTACTCAGTCGGGGGAAACTCGTAAGTTCTACAGGATGCTGAACGCGGCGCGGAGTGGTGATGTCCGCAACACCACAATGTGCCGCGATGCAGAGGGGAGTATTCTGGTGGACGAACGAGAGGTGATCGACAGGTGGAAGTGCCACTTCGACGGACATCTTAACGGAGCACAGGCAGGAGACCCCGATTTGGGGGCAGAATGCAGAATCGAGCAGCACATCAGTCTGGTGGCAGGTGACGAGGTGCCCACGCCATCTTTGGAAGAGGTAATTAGTGCCATCAAGCAGCTGAAGAACAACAAATCAGCAGGCAGCGAAGGCCTAGCTGCCGAGCTCTTCAAGATGGGGCCGGAGAGGCTTGCCGTCAGTATGCACCAGCTGATCGTGAAAGTTTGGGAACAGGAAGAACTACCGGAGGAATGGAAGCTGGGTATCATCCACCCAGTCTATAAAAAGGGCGACAGGCTGGACTGTGGGAACTACCGTGCCATTACAGTCCTGAACGCTGCCTACAAGATCCTGTCCCGAATTCTCTTCTGCAGACTTGCCCCACTTGCCTCAGATTTCATCGGGAGCTATCAAGCCGGTTTTGTTGGAGGAAAATCGACGACCGACCAAATCTTTACTCTCAGGCAGATCCTCCAAAAATGCCGAGAGCACCAAATCCCCACGCACCATCTGTTCATCGACTTTAAGGCGGCCTACGACACCATAGATCGGATGCAGCTATGGAACACCATGCAGCGGTACGGCTTTCCGGGAAAGCTGGTGCGGCTGTTGAGGGCCACCATGGACAGTGTTCCGTTTCATCGGAACGAAAGAGAGAAAGAGTGAGAGGCGACAAATTGAAATATCGCGGTTGCAGCGGGGCGATAATAAGAGTACCGTTAATCGAACTTAAGCGGGGAGCAGGTCCTGCGCACGATCAGTATGATGTGTATAGCGATACAGATAAGTCGCAAGTGTTGGATCAATAAAGTAACCTCTTGTGCGTTTAAAGAAAATACCGACAGTCTAACTATCAGTAGAGTTCCGCTGAGATATCACATTGGTCCTTCGAACCGGATATACAAGTAGCTGGATTTCGGTAATCGCTCATCATGACTCGAACACCTCGAACGCCACACACACCAGCCGCGAAATCGGTCGTGGAACCGGGATCGGTGGATGTGACTGTTGATGCGATGCCAAACATTCACATGCGTGACCTTGCGTGTGAGGAGTTAACTCGCATATTTGACAACATTTCGCTGGCGAAGAAAGAGGTAAAGGCGCTGACTGCGGTACAGTGCAAAGTGTATGGAAAAAAGGCGGATAGTGCATTGGAAGAACACAACAAGCATTATACAGAAATTATAAAGCTTGTAGGAAGTGACAGTGCAGTGCATGACGCCAAGTATAAGGAAATGATGAAACTGCATGAGACAGTGATGATGGAAATAGAGAGTGCATCTGAAGCCTTTGCGGCAAAATCCATAGCATCTCAAGCAGTAATTCCTGGTCCTAGTGCCTCACCAGTGATTGTGCATGCTCCATTGCCTCGGCCAATTCCTTCGTTTAGCGGCAAGTATGAGGAGTGGGAGCGATTTAAGACAATCTTCAAAGACATTGTGGACAAAAGTGGTGAAAACCCGCGATTGAAACTCTATCACTTGGAAAAGGCGTTGATCGGTGATGCGGCCAAGGTGATAGATGAAAAAACGATTAATGACGGTAACTACGAACGCGCGTGGCAATTGTTAACTGAACGGTATGAAAATAAGCGTCGTATGGTGGACTTACATATCAGTGGACTTTTCAATTTAAAGAAATTAACTGAGGAAAGCTATGTAGGCTTGCGTAATTTGGTCGAGTCAGTTGAAAGCCACGTTGAAAACCTAAAGTATTTAGGTGAAGATTTTACCGGGCTTTCGTGTTCAATGGTTATACATTTAATTGCCAATTCTTTGGATATTGAAACAAAGAAAATATGGGAAACTAGCATCCCTAGAAACGAGCTTCCGAGTTATGAAAAAACCTTGCGTTTCCTAAAAGAAAGAGTGTCGGTTTTAGAAAGATGCCAGGGAAGTGTCACTGCTGGTCATAAGGGACGATTACTTTCAAAGAAGCCAGGGTCCAACGAACATGCACCAATGAAATTCAATGCGGCTTCAACATTGTTTGATGAAAATGCGTGTAATTTGTGCAAAGGACATCATGAAACAAATAAGTGTTCAGAACTCTTATTACTACATGGAAGAGATAGAGTGCAATTGGTTATGACAAAACGGCTTTGTTTGATTTGTTTAAAACCGGGCCATTGGAGAAACCGTTGTCGCGCCTGAAGTGTAGTGTGTGTCAGGGAGCGCACAACACAGTATTGCATTATAACAACAATTCTGAGAACTCGGAACAAGCAAAAGGGGAAGCCGAAAGAGTGAGCGCGAGCCAGCATGCAGATAATGCAGATAAATCGAAAGGTATTGTCCTGTTGCAAACTGTTTTGCTTTATGCGGAATCAGCGAACAAAGAGTTGTTGTTGTGTCGCGCGTTGCTGGACAGTGGGTCGCAGATTAGTTGTGTTACCGAAGCACTTGCAGTGAAATTAGGACTAAAATTGGAAAGGGTGAACGTGCCAATAAAAGGTATTGGAAACATTGACTCGCCTGTAAGGCAGAAGTGTTCGTTTACGGTGAAATCCCGATGTACCAATTTTAGTATTGGCATTACTTGTTTTGTATATCGTGAAATAACGGGTAAGATGCCGTCTGTGCAATTCGATACACGCGAGTGGAATTTGCCGAATCCATCATTGTTAGCTGATCCAAACTTCAACAAGCCTGGCAGTATAGATATTTTGTTAGGCATGGATTGTCTCCCGGAATAAGTGTTGTCAGGGTCCATAAAGCAAGCAAATACAATGCCGATGATTAGTGAAACCCGTTTTGGATGGGTGATAGGAGGACGTGTTGCAGAAGTACAAAGGGAAGAAGAAACTTATACCCATGTGACAGTAAGTGATCGCTTAGAAACGACAATGCAACGGTTTTGGGAAATAGAAGAGGTGACAAACGAGCGTTGTGTGAAAACTGAGGACGAAGTTTGTGAAGAACATTTTCTCGAAACACATTATCGTGACGACACTGGTAGATACGTTGTGAAATTGCCTTTGAAGGAATCGGTAACCCAGTTGAGTTCTTCGGAAATGTAGCATTGCGAAGGTTTTATTCGTTGGAAACCAAGTTGTCGAAAAATCCACAGTTGCGGTCGCAATACCAGGCTTTTATGCGTGAATACGAAGATTTGGGTCATTGTAGAGTGATCGACGAAAGTAAAGACGTTACCCCAACAAGAAAATGGTATCTTCCGCATCATGCTGTTCTTAACCCGGATAAAAGCACCACAAAATGCCGTGTGGTTTTTGATGCTTCAGCGAAGGTTAACGGAAGGTCATTGAATGACGTTATGATGACTGGACCCAAGGTACAACACGACTTACTCTCGATCAAGCTTCGATTTAGAATGCCTCGCTATGTGGTAAGTGCCGATATTGCTAAAATGTTTCGACAGATTAAGGTGGATCCCTGTGACAGTCCGCTACAACGAATATTCTGGAGATCGTCATCACATGAACCGTTGCGTGTGCTGGAGCTTACAACGGTTACGTACGGAACTGCAGCGGCACCTTTTTTGGCGACACGAACGCTGTTACAACTTGCTCGTGATGAGAGAGAACGTTTTCCTTTGGCAAGTCAAATCAATCTGTTACAACTTGCTCGTGATGAGAGAGAACGTTTTCCTTTGGCAAGTCAAATCATCGAGGAAAATTTCTATGTTGACGATGGTTTGTTTGGCGCAGACGACGTTAATACGGTGCATAAGGCACAATCTCAAATCATCGAAGTGTTCAAAACGGCAGATATGAAGCTACATAAATGGACAGCTAACGACGAAAGGCTTTTGGAATCTATTCCCATCGAAGATCGCGATGCACTAGCAAGGTTCGATGACTGTCAAGCTAACGAGTATATAAAAACGTTAGGCTTGATGTGGAATCCTAATAATGACGAGTTTATATTTCTGACAAAGGTTCCAATGATCGATAAAACACCAACGAAGCGAGAGGTTCTTTCTACCATAGCAAGAATATTTGATCCGCTTGGACTCATATCCCCAGTGGTTGTTATAGCAAAAATATTGATGCAGAAGCTATGGATTACCAAGCTAAACTGGGATGATATAATAGATGAGCCATTGCTGGACGAATGGAACAAGTTTTTGAAGGCTTTGCCAATCGAGAATCAGATTCGAGTTCCTCGACACGTAGTAAGCATCGATGCAGTCTCGTATGAAATACATGGGTTCGGTGATGCATCATTGCAAGCGTATGGAGCTTGTGTGTACATAAAATCAATAAAACAGGACGGGACCGCGCAGCTAAGGTTGTTAATCAGTAAATCTCGAGTCGCGCCATTATCGAACGTAACTATCCCGAGAATGGAGCTGTTGGCTGCATTATTACTTTGCCGGTTGGTTAAAATGGTGCTAGCGGTGTTGAACAGTTCTCACTTTGAAAGCGTCAACATGGCCAAAAAACCTTTGGATCGGCTTGCCATCTTTGTTCGAAATCGTGTTGCTGAAATTAATGAAAATCCAATTTTCAAATGGCGTTACATAAGAACCGATCAAAACCCTGCCGACGTTGTCTCAAGAGGTCAGTCGGCATCTCTTCTGACCCAGAATGATGTGTGGTGGAACGGACCTGAATTCCTGAGGGGTCATGATTTACCGAATGAGTACACCAAGGATCTAACTGATGAAGAGATTCCCGAACTGTGCAAAGAAGTTACCTGCAACGCCACAGTACCGTCTGAAACCCTGCCGATTCTGGAAAAGTTTGAATCCTTTCGAAAGGCGCAGCGAATATTAGCGTATGTTCTGCGATTCAAACAGAATGCCAAGCGACGTAAGAGTGATCGAATTGATGAGAAAAACCCAACAATTGCAGAACTGCGAGAATCTACGCGTTGGATTGTACGTGCTATTCAACATAAGGAGCTGTCAGATGTAATATCAGCCGTTAAAAGTGACAAACCTGTCCAACGCTACCGGAATCTCAACCTATTCCTGGATGGTGATGTACTGAGAGTTGGTGGCCGTATACGTAAGGCAGATCTGCCGTATGAGAATAAGCATCAAATGCTGCTTCCACATCGAAATGTAGTAACCAGACGCTTGATTTTAGCAATTCACCGAGAAAATCTGCACATAGCTCCATCCGGGGTGATTTCAATTCTGCGTCAGCAATTCTGGATAGTGAATGCTCGATCTACGGTTCGAAAGGTGCTGCATGAATGCATTCTTTGTTTTAGAAGTAGACCAAGCACCATGGATCAACAAATGGGCGATCTACCAAGCTGTCGAGTAACAGCTGCTCCTACGTTTCAACGAGTTGGTCTGGATTTCGCTGGGCCAATCATGTTAAAATCAGGCATTCGTCGTGTCATTGCTGTAAAGGGATACATATGCGTATTTGTGTGCATGGTCACAAAGGCTATTCATTTGGAAGCTGTAGAAGACTTATCAACTGGTGCGTTTCTTTCAGCCTTTAGACGATTTGTGTCCAGAAGAGGAATTCCCGAAGAAGTTTACAGTGACAATGCCACCAATTTTGTTGGAGCGAAAAATGAACTTCGTGAGTTGTACGAATTGTTTAGGAATGAAGCAACAAGACAAGATATTTTCCAGTTCTGCCAAGAAAGAGAGATTGTGTGGAGAATGATCCCGCCTGGTGCTCCTCATTTTGGAGGGATTTGGGAGGCAGGCGTCAAGAGTGTTAAAAATGTATTGAAAAAGGTTTATAAGTCGGCATCTTTAACGATCACCGATTTCTACACTCTTCTGTGTCAAATTGAGGCCATCCTAAACTCTAGACCGTTATACGCCCTTTCAAACGATCCACATGATCTGGACTGCCTTACTCCTGCACATTTTACTATCGATCGTCCATTGATTGGAGTTGCGGAACCATCATATCTGGATCTTCCAGATAATCGACTGAACAAGTGGCAGAGGCTTCAGCAACTTCGACAGCAGTTCTGGAGGCGATGGCAGAAGGAGTATTTAAGTGAACTGCAGACTAGACACAAGTGGACAAAACAGAGGGACAATGTAAAGGAAGGAGCACTAGTGCTGATGAAGGAAGACAACATGCCGCCACAGTTTTGGAAATTAGGACGAATTTCCAAGGTGTATCCAGGAGAAGATGGGTTGATACTAGTAGTGGACGTGCGTACGAAACACGGTTTATTCAAACGTCCTATACATAAGTTGGCGCTTCTTCCCATGCCGAATCTGTAATATCCCCTGGTAGGGGGGAGGATGTTCCGTTTCATCGGAACGAAAGAGAGAAAGAGTGAGAGGCGACAAATTGAAATATCGCGGTTGCAGCGGGGCGATAATAAGAGTACCGTTAATCGAACTTAAGCGGGGAGCAGGTCCTGCGCACGATCAGTATGATGTGTATAGCGATACAGATAAGTCGCAAGTGTTGGATCAATAAAGTAACCTCTTGTGCGTTTAAAGAAAATACCGACAGTCTAACTATCAGTAGAGTTCCGCTGAGATATCACATTGATAATTTCTGTATAATGCTTGTTGTGTTCTTCTAATGCACTATCCGCCTTTTTTCCATACACTTTGCACTGTACCGCAGTCAGCGCCTTTACCTCTTTCTTCGCCAGCGAAATGTTGTCAAATATGCGAGTTAACTCCTCACACGCAAGGTCACGCATGTGAATGTTTGGCATCGCATCAACAGTCACATCCACCGATCCCGGTTCCACGACCGATTTCGCGGCTGGTGTGTGTGGCGTTCGAGGTGTTCGAGTCATGATGAGCGATTACCGAAATCCAGCTACTTGTATATCCGGTTCGAAGGACCAATGTGATATCTCAGCGGAACTCTACTGATAGTTAGACTGTCGGTATTTTCTTTAAACGCACAAGAGGTTACTTTATTGATCCAACACTTGCGACTTATCTGTATCGCTATACACATCATACTGATCGTGCGCAGGACCTGCTCCCCGCTTAAGTTCGATTAACGGTACTCTTATTATCGCCCCGCTGCAACCGCGATATTTCAATTTGTCGCCTCTCACTCTTTCTCTCTTTCGTTCCGATGAAACGGAACATCCTCCCCCCTACCAGGGGATATTACAGATTCGGCATGGGAAGAAGCGCCAACTTATGTATAGGACGTTTGAATAAACCGTGTTTCGTACGCACGTCCACTACTAGTATCAACCCATCTTCTCCTGGATACACCTTGGAAATTCGTCCTAATTTCCAAAACTGTGGCGGCATGTTGTCTTCCTTCATCAGCACTAGTGCTCCTTCCTTTACATTGTCCCTCTGTTTTGTCCACTTGTGTCTAGTCTGCAGTTCACTTAAATACTCCTTCTGCCATCGCCTCCAGAACTGCTGTCGAAGTTGCTGAAGCCTCTGCCACTTGTTCAGTCGATTATCTGGAAGATCCAGATATGATGGTTCCGCAACTCCAATCAATGGACGATCGATAGTAAAATGTGCAGGAGTAAGGCAGTCCAGATCATGTGGATCGTTTGAAAGGGCGTATAACGGTCTAGAGTTTAGGATGGCCTCAATTTGACACAGAAGAGTGTAGAAATCGGTGATCGTTAAAGATGCCGACTTATAAACCTTTTTCAATACATTTTTAACACTCTTGACGCCTGCCTCCCAAATCCCTCCAAAATGAGGAGCACCAGGCGGGATCATTCTCCACACAATCTCTCTTTCTTGGCAGAACTGGAAAATATCTTGTCTTGTTGCTTCATTCCTAAACAATTCGTACAACTCACGAAGTTCATTTTTCGCTCCAACAAAATTGGTGGCATTGTCACTGTAAACTTCTTCGGGAATTCCTCTTCTGGACACAAATCGTCTAAAGGCTGAAAGAAACGCACCAGTTGATAAGTCTTCTACAGCTTCCAAATGAATAGCCTTTGTGACCATGCACACAAATACGCATATGTATCCCTTTACAGCAATGACACGACGAATGCCTGATTTTAACATGATTGGCCCAGCGAAATCCAGACCAACTCGTTGAAACGTAGGAGCAGCTGTTACTCGACAGCTTGGTAGATCGCCCATTTGTTGATCCATGGTGCTTGGTCTACTTCTAAAACAAAGAATGCATTCATGCAGCACCTTTCGAACCGTAGATCGAGCATTCACTATCCAGAATTGCTGACGCAGAATTGAAATCACCCCGGATGGAGCTATGTGCAGATTTTCTCGGTGAATTGCTAAAATCAAGCGTCTGGTTACTACATTTCGATGTGGAAGCAGCATTTGATGCTTATTCTCATACGGCAGATCTGCCTTACGTATACGGCCACCAACTCTCAGTACATCACCATCCAGGAATAGGTTGAGATTCCGGTAGCGTTGGACAGGTTTGTCACTTTTAACGGCTGATATTACATCTGACAGCTCCTTATGTTGAATAGCACGTACAATCCAACGCGTAGATTCTCGCAGTTCTGCAATTGTTGGGTTTTTCTCATCAATTCGATCACTCTTACGTCGCTTGGCATTCTGTTTGAATCGCAGAACATACGCTAATATTCGCTGCGCCTTTCGAAAGGATTCAAACTTTTCCAGAATCGGCAGGGTTTCAGACGGTACTGTGGCGTTGCAGGTAACTTCTTTGCACAGTTCGGGAATCTCTTCATCAGTTAGATCCTTGGTGTACTCATTCGGTAAATCATGACCCCTCAGGAATTCAGGTCCGTTCCACCACACATCATTCTGGGTCAGAAGAGATGCCGACTGACCTCTTGAGACAACGTCGGCAGGGTTTTGATCGGTTCTTATGTAACGCCATTTGAAAATTGGATTTTCATTAATTTCAGCAACACGATTTCGAACAAAGATGGCAAGCCGATCCAAAGGTTTTTTGACCATGTTGACGCTTTCAAAGTGAGAACTGTTCAACACCGCTAGCACCATTTTAACCAACCGGCAAAGTAATAATGCAGCCAACAGCTCCATTCTCGGGATAGTTACGTTCGATAATGGCGCGACTCGAGATTTACTGATTAACAACCTTAGCTGCGCGGTCCCGTCCTGTTTTATTGATTTTATGTACACACAAGCTCCATACGCTTGCAATGATGCATCACCGAACCCATGTATTTCATACGAGACTGCATCGATGCTTACTACGTGTCGAGGAATTCGAATCTGATTCTCGATTGGCAAAGCCTTCAAAAACTTGTTCCATTCGTCCAGCAATGGCTCATCTATTATATCATCCCAGTTTAGCTTGGTAATCCATAGCTTCTGCATCAATATTTTTGCTATAACAACCACTGGGGATATGAGTCCAAGCGGATCAAATATTCTTGCTATGGTAGAAAGAACCTCTCGCTTCGTTGGTGTTTTATCGATCATTGGAACCTTTGTCAGAAATATAAACTCGTCATTATTAGGATTCCACATCAAGCCTAACGTTTTTATATACTCGTTAGCTTGACAGTCATCGAACCTTGCTAGTGCATCGCGATCTTCGATGGGAATAGATTCCAAAAGCCTTTCGTCGTTAGCTGTCCATTTATGTAGCTTCATATCTGCCGTTTTGAACACTTCGATGATTTGAGATTGTGCCTTATGCACCGTATTAACGTCGTCTGCGCCAAACAAACCATCGTCAACATAGAAATTTTCCTCGATGATTTGACTTGCCAAAGGAAAACGTTCTCTCTCATCACGAGCAAGTTGTAACAGATTGATTTGACTTGCCAAAGGAAAACGTTCTCTCTCATCACGAGCAAGTTGTAACAGCGTTCGTGTCGCCAAAAAAGGTGCCGCTGCAGTTCCGTACGTAACCGTTGTAAGCTCCAGCACACGCAACGGTTCATGTGATGACGATCTCCAGAATATTCGTTGTAGCGGACTGTCACAGGGATCCACCTTAATCTGTCGAAACATTTTAGCAATATCGGCACTTACCACATAGCGAGGCATTCTAAATCGAAGCTTGATCGAGAGTAAGTCGTGTTGTACCTTGGGTCCAGTCATCATAACGTCATTCAATGACCTTCCGTTAACCTTCGCTGAAGCATCAAAAACCACACGGCATTTTGTGGTGCTTTTATCCGGGTTAAGAACAGCATGATGCGGAAGATACCATTTTCTTGTTGGGGTAACGTCTTTACTTTCGTCGATCACTCTACAATGACCCAAATCTTCGTATTCACGCATAAAAGCCTGGTATTGCGACCGCAACTGTGGATTTTTCGACAACTTGGTTTCCAACGAATAAAACCTTCGCAATGCTACATTTCCGAAGAACTCAACTGGGTTACCGATTCCTTCAAAGGCAATTTCACAACGTATCTACCAGTGTCGTCACGATAATGTGTTTCGAGAAAATGTTCTTCACAAACTTCGTCCTCAGTTTTCACACAACGCTCGTTTGTCACCTCTTCTATTTCCCAAAACCGTTGCATTGTCGTTTCTAAGCGATCACTTACTGTCACATGGGTATAAGTTTCTTCTTCCCTTTGTACTTCTGCAACACGTCCTCCTATCACCCATCCAAAACGGGTTTCACTAATCATCGGCATTGTATTTGCTTGCTTTATGGACCCTGACAACACTTATTCCGGGAGACAATCCATGCCTAACAAAATATCTATACTGCCAGGCTTGTTGAAGTTTGGATCAGCTAACAATGATGGATTCGGCAAATTCCACTCGCGTGTATCGAATTGCACAGACGGCATCTTACCCGTTATTTCACGATATACAAAACAAGTAATGCCAATACTAAAATTGGTACATCGGGATTTCACCGTAAACGAACACTTCTGCCTTACAGGCGAGTCAATGTTTCCAATACCTTTTATTGGCACGTTCACCCTTTCCAATTTTAGTCCTAATTTCACTGCAAGTGCTTCGGTAACACAACTAATCTGCGACCCACTGTCCAGCAACGCGCGACACAACAACAACTCTTTGTTCGCTGATTCCGCATAAAGCAAAACAGTTTGCAACAGGACAATACCTTTCGATTTATCTGCATTATCTGCATGCTGGCTCGCGCTCACTCTTTCGGCTTCCCCTTTTGCTTGTTCCGAGTTCTCAGAATTGTTGTTATAATGCAATACTGTGTTGTGCGCTCCCTGACACACACTACACTTCAGGCGCGACAACGGTTTCTCCAATGGCCCGGTTTTAAACAAATCAAACAAAGCCGTTTTGTCATAACCAATTGCACTCTATCTCTTCCATGTAGTAATAAGAGTTCTGAACACTTATTTGTTTCATGATGTCCTTTGCACAAATTACACGCATTTTCATCAAACAATGTTGAAGCCGCATTGAATTTCATTGGTGCATGTTCGTTGGACCCTGGCTTCTTTGAAAGTAATCGTCCCTTATGACCAGCAGTGACACTTCCCTGGCATCTTTCTAAAACCGACACTCTTTCTTTTAGGAAACGCAAGGTTTTTTCATAACTCGGAAGCTCGTTTCTAGGGATGCTAGTTTCCCATATTTTCTTTGTTTCAATATCCAAAGAATTGGCAATTAAATGTATAACCATTGAACACGAAAGCCCGGTAAAATCTTCACCTAAATACTTTAGGTTTTCAACGTGGCTTTCAACTGACTCGACCAAATTACGCAAGCCTACATAGCTTTCCTCAGTTAATTTCTTTAAATTGAAAAGTCCACTGATATGTAAGTCCACCATACGACGCTTATTTTCATACCGTTCAGTTAACAATTGCCACGCGCGTTCGTAGTTACCGTCATTAATCGTTTTTTCATCTATCACCTTGGCCGCATCACCGATCAACGCCTTTTCCAAGTGATAGAGTTTCAATCGCGGGTTTTCACCACTTTTGTCCACAATGTCTTTGAAGATTGTCTTAAATCGCTCCCACTCCTCATACTTGCCGCTAAACGAAGGAATTGGCCGAGGCAATGGAGCATGCACAATCACTGGTGAGGCACTAGGACCAGGAATTACTGCTTGAGATGCTATGGATTTTGCCGCAAAGGCTTCAGATGCACTCTCTATTTCCATCATCACTGTCTCATGCAGTTTCATCATTTCCTTATACTTGGCGTCATGCACTGCACTGTCACTTCCTACAAGCTTTATAATTTCTGTATAATGCTTGTTGTGTTCTTCCAATGCACTATCCGCCTTTTTTCCATACACTTTGCACTGTACCGCAGTCAGCGCCTTTACCTCTTTCTTCGCCAGCGAAATGTTGTCAAATATGCGAGTTAACTCCTCACACGCAAGGTCACGCATGTGAATGTTTGGCATCGCATCAACAGTCACATCCACCGATCCCGGTTCCACGACCGATTTCGCGGCTGGTGTGTGTGGCGTTCGAGGTGTTCGAGTCATGATGAGCGATTACCGAAATCCAGCTACTTGTATATCCGGTTCGAAGGACCAATGTGATATCTCAGCGGAACTCTACTGATAGTTAGACTGTCGGTATTTTCTTTAAACGCACAAGAGGTTACTTTATTGATCCAACACTTGCGACTTATCTGTATCGCTATACACATCATACTGATCGTGCGCAGGACCTGCTCCCCGCTTAAGTTCGATTAACGGTACTCTTATTATCGCCCCGCTGCAACCGCGATATTTCAATTTGTCGCCTCTCACTCTTTCTCTCTTTCGTTCCGATGAAACGGAACAGACAGGGTGCAGTGCAAGGTGAGAGTATCGAGCATGCTGTCGGATGCGTTCGAGTCTCACCTCTCTCTCTCACATCGACATCATCGGAAGGACATCTGCGGCGGTGTGCGAGGCGTACACCAGACTGAAGCGCGAAACCTCAAGGATTGGATTGCTGATCAATGCGACGAAGACAAAGTACCTGCTTGCCGGAGGCTCTGACCGTAATAGGGCCATGCTGGGAAGCAGCGTATCGATCGACGGCGATGATCTCGAGGTAGTAGAGGAGTTTTGCTACCTCGGTACGATCATAACTTCGGACAACAACGTAAGCAGCGAAATCCGAAGGCGCATTGTTCAGGGGAATCGTGCCTACTACGGGCTCCACAAACTCCTACGATCCAGAAACCTTCTCCTGCGCACGAAATGCACAATATACCGTACATTGATACGGTCGGCTGTCCTCTATGGTCATGAGTCTTGGACCATGCTCACAGAGGATGCCAATGCACTCGGTGTTTTCGAACGCCGTGTGCTAAGGACGATCTTTGGCGGTATCTTGGAGCACGACGGGTGGAGGAGGAGAATGAACCACGAGCTTGCTGAGCTGTTTGGGGGACCTGACATCCTCACGGTGGTGAAGGCCGGAAGGATAAGCTGGTTGGGGCACGTCATGAGGATGCCGGACTCGTGCCCCACCAAAAAGGTCCTCGTCGGCGACCCGTTCGGCACGAGACGCAGAGGAGCGCAGCGAGTTTGTGGCTGGATCAGGTGGAGCAGAACCTGTCGGAGATCGGGTGCAGCAGAGGATGGAGAGCGGCAGCCCTGGATCGATTCTCCTGGAAACATATTGGTGACCAGGCCATGTCAGCACGACGTGCTCAACAATAAGAGCGGGCCAAAGAAGAAGAAGAACTTTTTGCTGCGTGATCTGATTAGGATGAAATATTGTTGAAAATTACAACATTTATTTATTTTTCCATATCCATTTCATTTGTTGTTTGTTATTGTTAATGTTATGAATGGCAGGGTTTTAAAATTTACTCTTTCACTTTTACTTTCTCTATCATTGCCTGTGTTTTAGTTGATTTATTGCTATCTTCCACTTTGTCATCCAATTATGTATGCTATTGAGACAGCGCTTTGTGGTATAGCGAAGTTGTGCTAAGGTCCTTACCTTAACAAATAGGGCGGTGTCATCAGCGAAGAGATATATTTGGCCTGTTACGGGAATCACTGGTATATCGGCTGTATACAGATGTATAATAAAGGTCCCAATATACTGCCCTGTGGTACCCCTGCCGGGATATTTTCGTTGCTAAGTTTGTTTTTCCCATGGTGACCTCCTTCGTCCTACCTTGGAGATAACGATGCAGTAGCTGAACGATATGATAAGGGATGCCAATGCACAATAATTTGTAGATGAGGCCATCATGTCACACTTTGTCAAATCCTTTTTCAACATCGAGGACAACAATGGCTGATGATTTCGACTCTTGTTTTTTTTTCTGTTCGATGATATTGAAGAATCGTAGTAGTTGATAGCTGGTGGAGTGGCCATGCCTAAACCCAAATTGCTGAGGAAGAAGAATATTGAGTTCGTCAGCAACATGTCTGAGTCTTATGTTAATCACTTTCTCAAACAGCTTTCCCAGAGAGAAGGCTGATTCCACTATAACTAGAAGGCAGCATTGAATTCTTCCCTGCTTTAAGTATGGGAATGACTTTGCGTGTTTCCACACATCCAGAAAGTAACCAAGCATCTGATAAAGATGATAGCAATTAGAGCAAGAGCTTTAATCCTTAAATGGACCCACGGACCCACAATGTTGTTTAGCAATTTCACTATTTTAGATAGCAAAATGTGTTGGGTTCTACAACGTGATAACTTTGATACAATGAGATGTAAATCTGATTTATGTTTAACTGTTTAGCAGATATGCTACAGTTATGGAGAACGCGTGCCAAGTCGGGATAAAAAAATATTTTATTTAATACTTTTCGGATCGTAACGTCCATCCTAGCTTAGCCCTTGATGCGAACTCAATGAGACGCAACTGATTTGCGCTTGTATAGCGGAAGGATGTGTTCTGCCTAGCTCGCTTATTGATAAACAATTACAAATATGCAACGCATATGCTGACGATGCTGGTGCAATCTGGATATCGTCTTTCGAACCGTGATCGTTGTTGGTGGTCCGATTATTGTTGATGCAGCATACTTCGTCGGTGCTGGATGTTGGCTGAGCGGCATAAATACATTGTTGCTAATTGTTTATGTGTTGCATGAGCGTATTGTAGCTAACGTTGCTAACTCTACACCTCCTCCTTTAATATAATAACGTAATGAATAACAATGATTAAGTAACTCTCCTGTGTATTTAAGTAACCTATTTTTGTGTACTGTGGAGGTATTCTTTGTTATGTTGTTTTGTATTGCACAATTTGGTCCTTGATCACTGATTATTGTAAATGGTCCAATATAAACTGGATCTAATTTATCTTTATTTTCATTTACCAAGTATACTTGTTCACATGGCTGCATATTCTGTGATGCAAGATATTTATTTCAGGTTTGTTGGCTTTTAGTTTTTGCTTCTAGCAGACTTTTTCTAGCTAATTCATTTGACTTTACGAGTTTATATACACACGGAGCATACTCTGGCACAACTGCAAGGTCCAATGAAGAGAACACCTTGCTTTCGCGATTAACACTGTCTTTATTTAAATCTATCTTTAATTTAACAGTTTAAATTTAAACTTTTTATTGCTAACTTACACCATAGTTGTCAACATACCGATCAGTTTTGGTCGCGCATGTGACCATAGCTAGGTTTATTATTTATTAATGGTGCAACGCAGCCAAACCGTACCGATCGTCCGATCAGGCGGATGGCTATGCTGACCTACTAAACTAGAACCGTACGCTCCATCAGCGACTATAATAATATTGGTCGATATTGTATACTGGCTCGATTTTAGTTTTGAATTACGAATTCAACATGATTCTTGTTTTCGTGCGTACTTATTTACAGCACTTTTCTAACTTCTGATGGCATATCTGTTTTCCACATCGCGGGATGATCAATTCCTGCTGTTGTAACTGGTTTATTTTTATTGATGTCAAACTTTACGTTATTTCTTTTAACCATGGCTCTTGTGTTTACCATTAAAATCGTTTTCGATTTAGGTATTCATGCCTTGAAGTTGTCTGAGTTAAGGATTATTCTAGACAGCGCGTCCGGTATTTCAAAGTCAAATTCCTCTTAGTTTAGCCTCATTTTAGTTAGTTTGGAAGTAGAATTCTTCATATTAAATAAGTATGATAATGGTCTATGGTCTGTTCATGCAATAAATTTCTGACCATAAACATTGGATTTAAACTATTTGATGGCAATGTGTAGCTGTAAGCGCTTTGTCGATAATTGGCTTATTCTTTTCTCCTGGCGTGAAACTTTTATTCGCAAATGCGACTAAATCTAAATCGTTTCCATCTCGTTAATCGTTTCCATCTGTTGTCTGTGATAACACTGCACCGCATGTCATATCCGATGCATCTGTATTGATTATAAATTGCTTAGTGAAATCTGGATATTGAGAAATAGTTGGTGAAAGTAAACTCTGTTTCCGTTAATCAAAGGCTTCGTGACATTCATGGGTCCAATCATATTTAAACATTTCCTCAATCAGGTATTTATGGGTTTGGCTATCTTAGCAAAATTCTGTACAATAATTTTTTTTTTCGTTTTTCGATAATAATTACAAAATACGACAAACCGCCCGGCTGACTGTACATTGGTTGGAGTAGGGAAATTCTTACTTGTATTAAATTTGGTATCATTTGGGTGGATTTCTTTCTATGTTATTTTATGTCCTATGACATTCTTAGGCTTTGGAGAACAACATTTCTATGCATTTTGTTCAAGATTATAATTTCTAAGTCTTCAAAAAACTTACTTAAATTACTGATATGATGCCGTGCTCCGCATCCAGTAACGATAATATCATCTATATATACAAGTTCTAGCTCTGGTGTTTAACCAGCCATAGCCATCTTTGAAAGCTGTTTGGGCTAATGTTAAATCCAAATGGCATTCGTGTAAATTGATAGTGCTCTGTACGTGTGAAAAAAGCTGAAAATTGAAGGGAATGTAGATCAAGCTTGATTTGATGGAACCCTGACATCAAATCTAATGATCTGAAATATTTAGTTCTTCCTTTCTGATCCGCTATTATGTCTATGCGCAGTAATGCAAAATTGTCTGGGAAAATTTTCTTGTTCAATTGTAAAAAAATCAGCTACTACACGCCGTTTCTTATTGACTTCAACCGATTTTTTGGTTCAAGGTACTTTTCATGTCTGCAATTTTGTTTCTTTGTTGTTCTGGTATTTTGCTATTTAATTCTCTATTCTCAGACAGTGTCTTGTTAAAGTAGTCCGGATGTGTTTCCGAATAAAAAATAATATATTTATTTATTTCGGATAATAAGTTCCAACTCTTTCTCACTAGCGTAGCTAGGACTTCTTCTTTGAATAGGGATTCATGTCTCCAAAGATACTCTTATATTTCGTAATATGTTTTTCCCTAGCGCTCTCTTTTAGTGTTTAACCGACCCATATCTTCTTGTTCACTTATACTGAATGTTTCCAGAGGGTCGGGTTCTCTCGCTGCCTCTATTGGACCAAGCGAATTGTAACGGTGTGGTGTTCTTTTCAGGGGTTCTAGTAATGGGGCAAGCAGTGCCTCACTTTTGATACACTAAGTCAGCGGAATTCCGTTACCTTCCGATATGTGTCACTGTCGCGCCGAAACGATACGTACATATTGCATGGGTGCAATTCTGTTGCGGACGAGGTGGAGAGGTTTCAACTTTCGGACACAGCGTTTTCGGTTGGAAGCTATCGAGCCTTACCTTGGGTAGGGGGACTTTGATAGTTCTAAAGACGCGAAATAAGAGACTCGATTTACATGTCTTGACTCAGACAGCTTCGGTCACAGATTCACTCTCGTGCTCTGATTCGGACTGTAGGTCGAGCTTGTGGTTTATTTTGGTTCCTACGTTATTTGCGAGTTTTAGGTCGCCTGATGGGTATGCCGTTACTCTAAACTGTTAGCATATGTTTTTCTACAGATATGCTACAACGGATTTCGGATTTCTTTCTTTCTTTTTTTTAAAGGCGAGATGTAGGATTTAGTTTTCATAATCGTTTATTATGTTATACTGTAATTCGCACAGTCTGGCGAATGCTTCCCACCGACTCAGCTCTCCTACCTTGAACTCATCCAGCATGCGGTTCAGCTCCTCTGCTGAACGTCTGAAGTTCTCTCGAGCTCCTCGGAGTGCCGCTATCAGCACTGTTCCCGCCAGCTCGATTTACTCGTCGCGAGTGGGGCCCAACCTCCTTGGGACGTATTCTTCCCACCTATCTTGCTGGTCTTCCTCGTCTCGTTTCTCGTCACCGACTTCCTCATGGGCTGGAATGACGGCGGCTGGCCCTTCTTCGCCTGGCTGGTCGTCTGTTGACGGATACTCGGTTATTACTGCCCAGCTCATTGCTGCGTCCCAGTCCGCGTCCCTTTCAGCAACTCTATGGTTATTCTGCATCGTGGTGGTCTTCCTGTCGTTATGACGCTTGCTGGTTGAATGATTATTCCAGGTGCCATTTTTATATTGTGCTTTAATCACACACACCCAAAATGATTCATATTAAAATTGTCAACACTACTGATTTTTACCGATTAGTCCAACACTTTTCATATTGTTTTATTTTCACTTTTCGTTCTCCTGTGCACTATTTTTGTACACATATATTTTGGTGCACGCGTATTGTGTATAGGCATATCTGCTGTGGTACGGGTAGTAGCGCTGCATTAATGGTCCGTTGAGTTTCATTTTTTTTATTTTTACACTGTGGATGAGTTCTGCAGCTCTAATGCTCTCAACGTTTGCTTTCTAAGAATTGCTTAGTAGGCTTTCCATGGAGCGAATAAAAGTTGTCCTATGCATGATAGTACAATTAGCGACAACTTCCAATCATGATTATCATGTTCTTGTTTATGATCCTCCAAGATATTCCTTATTTTCACCTCGGCATCCCCGTAAACCTACTTTTTTTAAATGAACAAGACTGTATATGCATGAAACATCTCTCTCGCGTGTCGGTTACACCGCTTTATTGATATAATATCTGATGGTTACTTTTTGTATAATTGCTTAACTTACTTTCAATAGTTCGTTCGCTATTTTTGTTATAGCCAAGATGTTTGTAATTTGTTTTCCGGTGTTTTGTCTATTGGTTTCGTACGATTTGTAGGTTACTATTTCAATTATTTATTCACTCCATTGGTTTGGTTCGTAGTCAAAACAAATTGATTTGTAGCTAGCTTTCTTACACAGTCATTGCATTGTATCCGATCGCGGTGCGCTGTTCGATGCCCACAATTCATTATTGTTATGTCTTACTTTGCGATGGTTACATTTGCATAAATTGTGTCACCTATGGTGCACCGTTCGATCGAGGTGCGATCGATAGCTGTGTGTGATAATGTGTTTAGGTGTTTCCAGCTAGTTTCTGGTCCTTCATGAAAGCCAAACATAATAACAGCTCCAGCCCTTATCAATGCAATACAAAGGAGGAACTGCTACTAGCGATGTCGATATTTACGAAACATTCGCCAAAAGATTTTCCGATGTTTACCAACCGCCAACAACAGACTCCACATTTATCAATCACGCCATCAGCAACGTCCCTTGTAGGTTGTATGAACTTACAGGACCTCAACTTGAGCAAAAATTCAGTTAAAATAGCACTGGCGAAACCAAAATCTTCTAACAAACCAGGTCCAGATGGCATACCGGCAATAGTATTGAAATCTTGTGCAGATGCTCTCTGTCCAATATTGCTACAAATATTCAAGCTGTCTATCGCAAATGAGATTGTTCCTGCGATTTGGAAAACATTATGGATGGTACCGTTGTATAAGAAAGGAGACAAACATCTCGCTTCCAGTTACAGGGGTATTACTTCCTTATGCGCATGCATTATAGTTCTGGAGATAATAGTTCACGAGTCGACCCTGTGTGCTTGAGCCGGCTACATTGCAAAAGAACAACACGGTTTTATACCCAAGCGTTCCACCTCGACAAATTTGGTGAGATTTGTATCTGAGTGTGCGAACTGCATGGACCAGGGTATACAGATGGATTGTATCTATACAGACCTAAAGGCAGTCTTCGATAGTATATCCCATGAAATACTACTCCGTAAGCTCCATGTGTTAGGGTTCTCCATCAAAACCACGGCATGGTTGAGCTCATACCTCCGAAACCGCACATATCGAGTTCAATTTGGTCAACATACCTCTCGTCCTTTCACCAGCACTTCAGGGGTTCCGCAAGGAAGCAATCTGGGACCGCTTCTATTTATTCTGTTTGTCAACGATCTGTGTGCTGTGTTACCCGACGGTTCCTACTTTCTGTACGCCGATGTCGTGAAACTGTTTATATCTGTTAAAACTACCGACGACTGTGAGAGACTACAGCATGCTGTTACTGTTTTCAACTTATAGTGCGTCCAGAATTTATTGACGGTTTGTACGGAAGTGCTTTGTGATGTCTTTCACTCGGACGCGCTCACCTGTGAGGTACGACTATCAGATAAACGGATCCGGTGTAGCAAGAACCAAAGAAATGCGTGATCTAGGCGTTTTGATTGACGAAAAGCTGACTTTTAAGCATCACTATGACAAAGTTCTCAACCGCGTTTCTCAACCTAATAGAACATTAGGTTTACTGTTTAAATCGACGAGGGGCTTTAATGACCCACATTGTCTAAAATGTCTGTATTGCTTGTTGGTTCGCCCGTTATTAGAATACTGTTCAATTGTGACTTGCCCGTATACTATTATATCTATAAAACGACTTGAGACAGTGCAGAAAAGGTTTACAAGATACGCCATTAGAAAGCTAGGTTGGGCAGACGGATTCTCGATACCACCCTATAAACAGCGTTGTCTTCTTCTGGGCATAGAAACATTAGAAGTCAGGCGCAATAGAGCTCAGGTTATCTTTATCGCAGGGCTACTACTAGGCACCATAGATGATCCGTCGTTAGTAAGTAGCATTTCGTTTGCTGTCCCGCGATCGGTATCTAGACACCAACAAATGTTGCATGAACCCCGCACTAACACAGTGTACGGTACTAACGCTCCAATTAAAGCCATGATTAGGCGATTCAATCAATGTTCGTGTCAGTTCGATTTTACGATGTCTATGTCCCAATTTAAAAGTTCTTTGCGTTTATTGTAAGTTCCTCGTTAATGTTCTGTACGATCCTCGTTAAACCGTTCTCGGTGGACGAATTATTTAATAAACATTAAACATGAAACATCAAGTTGCACTTTGAAGTTCAATCTGTCATCAAGTATAACCCCAAGGTTACAAATAAAATAACACTTAAAGAAACATTAGAGAGTTGGTTACTAAAAGAAATGAGAGATTGAGTATAGGAAACGGAGATTATAGAACCTTTATCGGTAAAGAGACGGAGGAAATTGAACGAACACCAAACAGCAAACGAATCAACAAAGCATTGAAGAATGACACAGCCTGGAAATGTAGAAATAGGAAGAAAGGTTTAATGTCGTCAGCATATAGGAGATGACCAGGAGATGACCTTGAAGACACTACAGATGTTGTAGGGTACGGCCTACTCCGGAGAGAATTTTTGGTATTGGAAGAGGATGGGAGAGGTGAGAGGAGTGGTCGTTGGACACGCCGAACTGACCGCCCTGGATAGAGAGGAAATATGGATGGCCGTTGGACACGCCGAACAGACCGTCCTGGGAAGAAGGAAGGAGGAAAGGGTACGAGAGTGGTTGTTGGACACGCCGAACTAACCAAACCGCAAGAGGGAGGAAGGAGGAACCAAAAATACTAGCAAAGATATATAAATACACCGGGGAACGTATATGAGTGTCTGTAAGTCGCTACCCGCCAAGGACTCCTTACAGATTCAAACACTAGGTGTTTTAAAGGATGTAGAATTCAAAATAAACTCAGTCTCCAAATCTTTGCTTTCTATTTCTCTGTTTTTTATTTAATTCGCATGGTCTACCCACTGACCATGGTAGTGCGCTAGTAGCGATACATTACATGCAAATTTCTAACTTTTTGAACCCAACTAGCAATTCTTACATTGAAAACCTTCCAACTGTTTTCTTTAAAGGTGTCGAATCCGACACATAGATGGCGCGACTGTACTAATGAATACGAATACTGAACATTTTGCCACCTTAAAATTGACCAATTTTAATTTCTCCTTTCTAATGTCGGAAGTACGCATATTTTTAGAATGTTTCTCGTCGTTGTGGTGCCTTTACTTGTACGTAATGTAACTACTCTAACACGCCCGTCCTTTCCTGGATGGCATTCAACAATACGTGCCATCGGCCACCGAGTGGATGGTACGTTATCCTCTTTGATAAGAACGAGAGCGCCAGGGATGATTAATTCCTTTCCAGGATTCAGCCATTTGGTACGAGTTTGGAGCTGTTGAAGATATTCACGGTGCCATCGATCCCAGAAACTTCTCATCAGTTGCTGCACGTGTCGCCAATGGTTCAGTCGATGCTCGGGAATATGTGTGACATCAACGTCCGGAATCTGATGTAGCGATGATCCAATCAAAAAATGACCTGGAGTGAGCGCCGTTAGATCCGTGGTGTCGTCATTCATCGGGGTGATGGGTCGAGAGTTCAAACAACACTCGATCTCGACCAGAAGAGTTGCCATGTCCTCGAACGACAGCGTTGATGATCCCAATACTCGCAACAGGTGGTGTTTAGTCGATCGAACAGCTGCTTCCCACAATCCTCCGAAGTGAGGAGCTCTAGGCGGGATGAACTTCCAAGTGATTCCCCTTTCTAAAGTCCACGTCTTTATGGCATGTTGATGATCTGAGGAATGAAAAAGTTTGTACAAATCATACAACACGTGTTGCGCGCCTTTGAAGTTGGTCGCGTTATCTGAGTGGATTTCGGATGGAATACCACGTCGAGATATGAATCGTCGCAATGCTGATAGAAAGGCCTCTGTTGTTAAGTTGGACACTAGCTCGATATGTACGGCTCGGGTCACAAAGCAGACAAAAATAGCTACATACGCCTTTGTGGCTACGGCTCGACGATGAGGACCCTTTACCATTACTGGTCCACAGTAATCTATTCCAGTTATAGAGAATGGGCGTGCTGCTTGAACTCTTCCAGCTGGTAAGTCTGCCATTATCGTTTCTGTAGATGTTGGGCGAGCACGAAAGCACGTATGACACTGATGGTAAACCTTTCGAGCCACATTTCGTCCTCCAATAATCCAGTACCGTTGACGGCTGTAACTCAGCATGAGCTGTGGTCCTCCATGGAGTAAGGAGAGATGAAAATGTTGCATGAGCAAGTTGGCTAATGGGTGACCATTTGGAAACAAAAGAGGATGTTTCATATCTTCATGTAGTGAAGAATGCTCCAAACGACCTCCTACTCGTATGATGTCATCTGATCCTAGTTTTGGATGAAGCCACTTTAATTTTGATGAAGCGGAGACTGGCTTGTTTCGTTGTAGCATTTGTATCTCGGTGCTGAAGCTATCGCGTTGAGCAAGTCTACACAAAGCATCTTCAGCTTCCCTCAGATCTTTTGTGGTCAATCCTTTGCTGTGATATGAACGACGTTTAGCGCAACGGTTCATGAATTGACAACAGTAAGCGATGATTCTTCGCAACTTGGAAAAGGATGAGTATAGACTGAAGATAGGGTTAGGTGTAAAGTTTGTTACCGTACATGCGACCGTGGATGCTCGTTGTTCTGCTTGTATGTCTTCAGTACTTGCTGTAGGGGATGAATTGGGCCAGTTCTCCTTGGGCTGGTAAATCCATGGTGGTCCCTGCCACCATAGGGAATTTTTTAGAAGGTCAAGATTCAAACACCCTCGTGAGGCCACATCAGCCGGGTTATCGATTCCGGGTATGTGACGCCAAGTACATCCTTCAGTGTTTTGTTGTATTTGTGAAACCCTGTTCGCAACAAATGGTTTCCAATTATTCGGAAGAGCTCGAAGCCAGTGAATTACAACCATTGAATCAGTCCAAAAAACTGTAGGAGCCGTTATTGGTACTGATTTCCGTAGCCGTTCATACAACTGACTCGCCAAATGGGCTGCGCACAACTCTAATCTTGGAATGGAGTGTTTGCTCTTCAGTGGAGTAACCTTGGTTTTGGATACAAATAAATGCATGGTTACCTTTCCAGTGGCGTCTTCGTTGCGAATATAACAGCATGCGGCATATCCCTTTTCGGAAGCATCGCAAAAGAAATGAAGCTGCTTGTTTACCGATGTTCGGCCAACCGCTACTCGAGGAATTTGATTACTTTGCAAATGTTCCAACTGAGACTGAAACTTCATCCATTCAATCTGCATCGAAACAGGAAGTTCATCTTTCCATCCCAATGGCTGAGCCTTTTCGTTGGTGAGACTCCAGACTCGTTGCATGAATTGCTTTGCCATGGCTTTAACAGGGTCAATTATTCCTAGTGGGTCGTATATTCTAGCTATGCATGAAAGGACCTTGGTTTTGGTGATGGCTTCAATTGTCTTGGGAATGTTGAACTTAAAACGTAGTGTGTCAAATGATGGATCCCAAACGAGCCCGAGCGTGGCCAAAGCTCCTTCACTGTCAATGCTTGAAAACGGACTGGTTGCCAGATTTTGATCTTCAATTTCTGAAAGTATTACAGGTTCATTAGATGCCCATTTTCGTATAGCAAATCCTGCTTTGTTGCATAGCTGTTCCATCTGGTGTTGCAAAATGTGAGCTGCTGTAGTTGTTTCTTCACCGGATACGAAGTCGTCTACGTAGAAATCACGAAAACGGGTTGCAGCAATAGGAAATTCTTCAGCATGATCTTCGAAGACTTGTTTTAACGATCTAATTGCTAGGAATGGAGCCGATGCTGTTCCGTAGGTTACAGTGTTCAATTCATATTCTTGAATAGGATCATCTGGAGATTTGCGCCATAATATTCGTTGTAGAGATCGATCCTCAGGATGTACCCAAACCTGTCTATACATCTTGGCCACATCTGCTGTAACAGCTACAATCTGTGTTCGAAATCGTAGAAGAATTGAAAAGGCGTCTTCTTGGATGGTTGGCCCAACCATCAACGTATCATTTAATGATACTCCAGATGTAGTGGCACTTGATGCGTCGAATACAATTCGACATTTGGTGGTGGTGCTGTCAGCTTTGAAAACTGGATGGTGTGGGAGATAATATGTTTCCTTTGCTGCGTCGATGGTTTCTACTTTACTCATGTGACCCAAGCGTAGGTACTCATCCATGAATTCAGTATATGCGCTCCGAGTATCTGGATCTCGTTGCAATCGACGCTCGATCGCTAAAAACCGTCGTAAAGCTATTGGTTTAGACTCACCTAGAGTTCCAACTGAATCAGGTTTGCGCGGAAGTCGTACCACATATTTACCATCATCATCTCGTGTGGACGTTTTGGTATAGTGTTCTTCACACAGCCGCTCCTCTACGCTCCAGCTTGGAGAATCACTGATATCTTCAATGGAAAAGAATCTTTTCAGTAGATTATCGATGTTAGTAGATTGCATTGCAACAGCGCACATGGTTGTGGTCGAGGGAAGGACTGTTGCAATTCCACTAACTATCCATCCAAATTTGGTTGCTTGTAATGTAGGTAATCCAGCTCCCAATGATATTCGTCCATTCTCAAGAAGATCGAAGAAATATTCCGCTCCCAGAATCATGTCAATACCGCTAGCAATATTGAACGACGGATCAGCCAACACACATTCTTTGGGTACCTTCCATTCACGAACATCAAACGATTCTCGCGGCATATCTATTGCTGGCTTCGAGAGTACTAAAAACTCTACTACGGTTGAAAATGATGACAATCGGGAACAGATTGTTGCGTGAACTTTATGCTTTACGTTGGTGCCTGTGCTGCCACCAATCCCTGTCAGAGGGATATCAACCGATTGACATGGTAATCGCAATAACTGCGCCAACCTACCAGTTATAAAATTAGCTTGAGAACCACTATCAAGTAATGCTCTTGCTTGAGTTTTAGTTCCATACTCGTCTATTATATATAGCAGGACTGTTGAAAGTAATACAGTCGTAGTTGTCACATTATTCACACTGAATGCCACGGCACCAGAGCTTGGTTCGGTAGATGTTTGAGTTGGTAAGCTATTCACTTGGGTTGGTTTGGCACTTGATTCTCCATGCACCAATGTATGGTGTTTGTGCCGACATATACGGCATGTCCATTTCGATGTGCATCTTTGTGTCTGATGGCCTACACCAAGACAATTAAAACAGAGCTTTAATTCAATAAGTTTTGCCCTTTTGGCTGCATTGGACAATTCTAAGAATGCCGAGCATTTGTGAATATGATGCGGTTCTTTGCACATAACACAAGTGGGCGAGGTTTTAACAACTGCAGCGGTGTATGCCTTGGCACTTGATGATTTGCCTCTAACTTCAGGCACACACTGTTCTAGGACTTCACATTGTCGTAGAATGAATTCCATGGTAGAATTCAGCTCAGGAAACTCACCAGCTTTAATTGTACGTTCCCATAATTTCCGAGTTTCCATGTCAAGGCAGGACACTAAAATGTGCGTTATTATCAGATTACTAGTATTATCGATAGGTTTGTTCATAAACCGTAACCCATCCACGTGGGATTTACATTTTTCCATAAGATCTCGTAAGCTTTTTGCTGATTCTTTTTGAACAGGTTTCAACTGCAGTAGTCCACTGATGTGCTTGTCCACGATTACTCGTGGATTTTCGAATCGATTTTCTAAGATTTCCCAAGCACTTTGGAAATTGTTGTTGCTTATGATGCTTGCATTGAGAATGCCTGCCGCACTGCCTGTCAAAGCGTTATTAAGATGATGTAATTTCACTGCATCTGATACATTGGACCGTTTCATCAGGTCGCAAAATATTGCCTTGAATTTGGGCCATTGTTCATATTGACCATCAAATTTAGGAATGGGAATCGATAGCTGCGGTTGTGATGTCGTAGCAACCTCTCTACTTGTAGTCGGTTGCACATCAAATGCCTCCAATTGTGCGGCAGTGGTGAGATATGCTGATTGGAAAGCTTCACCTTCTTCGATGTCATTATCTAAACCTTCTGGAAGCAATTCGATGATTTCTTGCATGATTGATCTTTGCTCATGCTTCATTTCCTCAAGCGTTTTTAAATATATTCGAGAAGCACCGCTTGGTAATGATGAAGTTTGCACGTCTGCCTTCATCTTCGACAATCTTCTTTGCACCGCCTTATGCTTAATGCGAGCTACTATTACCGCAGTAGGTATAACTTGTGATGGAGCACTTATTGCTGAAGCATCTATAATTTCTTCAAGAAATCCTTTGACGGATTCATCTTCCTTCGTTGGTGAATGTGTGATCGGCATTATGATCTCTGGATGACACTAACAGGTTTGATGCACTTGAAGAATCGGGAATATGACACTTCCCCACACTACGATGAACCCTGGAGATTTTTGGACGATGATACACGTGAAGGGTTACCACGACGGCCCCTTGCTCTGTGATGTACACGGGAGGGTTACAACGACGGCCCCTCGCTCTACGACGCACACTGGAGGGTTATCACGACGGCCCCTCGCTCTGCGATGTACACTGGAGGGTTACCACGACGGCCCCTCGCTCTGCGATGTACACTGGAGGGTTACCACGACGGCCCCTCGCTCTGCGATGTACACTGGAGGGTTACCACGACGGCCCCTCGCTCTGCGATGCACACTGGAGGGTTACCACGACGGCCCCTCGCTCTGCGATGTACACTGGAGGGTTACCACGACGGCCCCTCGCTCTGCGATGTACACTGGAAGGTTACCACGACGGCCCCTCGCTGATGTGACGAACACTGATGACGGGTTAACCAGGCGATCTCCTTGTTGCTCGCCGAACACTCGTAGTTTGATGCCTCGGCACCTTGTTCACGATTACTTAAGGGTTAACACGCTTTTTATTCGACACGCGGTTTACTTGCGAACTATCCGGTTTACTTGCGAGGCGCGAACTATCCGGTTTACTTGCGAGGCGCGAATTATCCGGTTTACTTGCGAAGCGCGAATTATCCGATTCGAAGGACCAAAATGTAGGGTACGGCCTACTCCGGAGAGAATTTTTGCTTTCTATTTCTCTGTTTTTTATTTAATTCGCATGGTCTACCCACTGACCATGGTAGTGCGCTAGTAGCGATACATTACATGCAAATTTCTAACTTTTTGAACCCAACTAGCAATTCTTACATTGAAAACCTTCCAACTGTTTTCTTTAAAGGTGTCGAATCCGACACATAGATGGCGCGACTGTACTAATGAATACGAATACTGAACAGATGTCATTGATAACCAAGACAAACAAAAGAGGACTCAGCACACTACCTTGAGGCACATCCGACGAGCAAATTAAACTTCTGGACAAGCTGGTACCAAGCTTCACTCTATATGAGCGGCCTTTTAAATATGAGGATTGCCAACCAACAATCGAACTGCTAAACCTGTTTTAAATAACAGTTTGAATATTTTGACCAGTAGGAGATCGTGGAAAATACTATCAAAGGCTGCACGATAATCAGTGTTAATCACGTCCACCTGTAATACAGCCTCGAAATTACGAAACACTGCGGAGACAAAAGACAAGTTGTAGTAGTACGACCAATCATAAATCTGTGTTGATTTAAGCTGATAGCAGAGCTACAGCAAAAGTTAAGGACTGGATACATAGAGAGCTCAATAGTTTTTTTTTCCAAAACGCATGTTTGAGTAATACCACGGTAGAAATTAAATTCCGTCGCCTGATTTGAAGATTGGGAAAAGCCAGCAGGTTTTCTAGATAGCAGGAATCTACTTCAGTCGACAGGGACGGATTAAAGATTTTAGCAAGGTATAGAGAGAGAGTTTTACCTGTGGTGCGGAGAGGATGGTGATATTCTTGTTTGTATAACGTTTGGGCAGTAGAATAGTCTCCTATTGCGAATTCGTACCAAGTCAAGTGCACGTGTACCGAGTCTATTGACCAATAGAGATCTTTCAATTGGTGCTATTCTGGCACCGGTACTGTCTTGCAATAAGATCGCTGTGGATTGTTAGTTCTCGCACCAATTCTTTTGTGGGAATTGCATTGATGGATGCATCTACGACGTTTGGTTTTAGCGTACATTTTAGTTTGCATATGTGTGCAAAATTGTATTAAAACCCAAAAATAGTGCGCAAGTGGGAGTGTGAAACGGTGTGTTTGCAGTTGCGCGACTAATTTATAAAAAGTTCCTTATCGTACACTCCGGATCACCGCTAAAGTACGGAGAAAGTAAAAAGTACCGCTTAAGTAACGCTTCGGACCCTTTCCTGGCATATTTCCCGGCCTCCTACTTCGCTCACGGTTAGATCGGCCACTGTTTGTTTGTACATGATTTTGAAGCCTGGGGCTGTTTATTGCAATTTTTGTTTAAATGTCTTTATATGGGAACATGGGAAATCGTCAAGAAGAGATTTTTGATTGTTTAAGACTGTATAGCAGATATGAAACAATAAGACACTGCACTGAGGTTTGAAATTTCTACGAAGCAAAATACCAGTTCGTCGTTCTCAGCTATGTGTGTTGTGATAAATGACTGCAATTCTTCTATGATGTCGTGATGTTCTGTTCTTGATTTTGGAGCATCAGATCGATTTTATAAGTGTGAAACCGTTGAATTGAAAACAGGTTTTTGTCTGTAATATTGATCTCGGTTACACAGTAAAGTTGATCTGTCGGTGGTACGTACTGAAGGAACAGTATTCGAAATGACCAAGTTCATAGAATCTGTGAAACGATACAAGTATTTGTACACAGTTGGGGAAGACATTGGTGATGAAGAAATGCTAAACTGTTGGAAAAAGGCGTCCAATGAAACCAGAAATAGTGTGGCTGACTACCAGCAAACTTTTTTGAAGCGACTCGAAGCATACGCAAGGTTTTTAGAAAATAACAATCCTAGCGATATGGATTGAGCTAAGATGCAAGAAATGGAATTTGTGCGGAATAATCTACCAGAGCTGTTGGAGCGTATGCGGCGCATATGTGGCGGATATGTTTTGGGCACTGAAAACACTCTTCCGATCACTGCAAATAGTGACGAAGCTATCAGCGAGGCGACCAAGCGGGAAATTTTAGAAACGATAACAAATCAGGACGTTCCGCAAACGCCAGTACCTTCAGTGCCGCCGAAACGGCTCCGCTGTGGATGACAAGGAATACGCATATACAATACGTGCAGTTGATGGAAGCTGTCAAACGCCGCAGGACTCATGTTTGCTAAGTAAAGCAAACAACTTTAATCTGCGAACAGAGCAGTGCAATGCCGATGGAAGTTTGGATCATTTGCAGCCCAATTTAAAAATGTTTGGTATGTTTGTATTGTCCTGGCATCCTACGGGACGTTAAACAGCTAGGCTGCGTCGGCCCACCGACGAGACAAGTGACGGGGGAAGAGGCCTTGCAAGCCACCCCCTGTACTACCGCAAGGAACAGTCACCAGTGTAAAATACCGAATGGACCAAACGACGACCGACCTACGCTACGGAAACGGACTAACTATTGGAAACTCGGGACATGGAACTGCCGATCCCTCACGTTCGCTGGGAGTACCCGAATACTCGCGGACGAGGTGAGGGCCCGTGGCTTCGAAATAGTAGCACTTCAAGAGGTGCGCTGGAAGGGAGTGATGGAGCGTCCGTATCGCAGCGATTGTATGATCTACCAGAGTGGTGGAGATAAGCACGAGCTCGGTACGGCGTTCCTCGTCTTAGGTGAGATGCGCAAGAGGGTGTTCGGGTGGTGGCCGATCAGCCAAACAGAATGTGCAGGTTGAGGATACGTGGCCGTTTCTTCAACCTTAGTATCATCAACGTGCACAGTCCGCAACCTTGGGAGCACCGATGACGACAAGGACGATTTCTACGGGCAGCTGGAGAGGGAGTATGATCGCTGCCCCAAACACGATATAAAGATCGTCATGGGGGACTTTAATGCTCAGGTCGGACGAGAGTGGTGGATTTTGGAGCATCAGATCGATTTTATAAGTGTGAAACCGTTGAATTGAAAACAGGTTTTTGTCTGTAATATTGATCTCGGTTACACAGTAAAGTTGATTTGTCGGTGGTAGGTACTGAAGGAACAGTATTCGAAATGACCAAGTTCATAGAATCTGTGAAACGATACAAGTATTTGTACACAGTTGGGGAAGACATTGGTGATGAAGAAATGCTTAACTGTTGGAAGAAGGCGTCCAAAGAAACCAGAAAGAGTGTGGCTGACTACCAGCAAACTTTTTTGAAGCGACTCGAAGCATACGCAATGATTTTAGAAAATAACAATCCTAGCGATATGGATCGAGCTAAGATGCAAGAAATGGAATTTGTGCGGAATAATCTACCAGAGTTATTGGAGCGTATGCGGCGCATATGTGGCGGATATGTTTTGGGCACTGAAAACACTCTTCCGATCACTGCAAATAGTGACGAAGCTATCAGCGAGGCGACCAAGCGGGAAATTTTAGAAACGATAACAAATCAGGACGTTCCGCAAACGCCAGTACCTCCAGTACCGCCGAAACGGCTCCGCTGTGGATGACAAGGAATACGCATATACAATACGTGCAGTTGATGGAAGCTGTCAAACGCCGCAGGACTCATGTTTGCTAAGTAAAGCAAACAACTTTAATCTGCGAACAGAGCAGTGCAATGCCGATGGAAGTTTGGATCATTTGCAGCCCAATTTAAAAATGTTTGGTATGTTTGTATTGTCCTGGCATCCTACGGGACGTTAAACAGCTAGGCTGCGTCGGCCCACCGACGAGACAAGTGGCGGGAGAAGAGGCCTTGCAAGCCACCCCCTGTACTACCGCAAGGAACAGTCACCAGTGTAATATACCGGGACATTCGGGACATGGAACTGCCGATCCCTCACGTTCGCTGGGAGTACCCGAATACTTGCGGACGAGGTGAGGGCCCGTGGCTTCGAAATAGTAGCACTTCAAGAGGTGCGCTGGAAGGGAGTGATGGAGCGTCCGTATCGCAGCGATTGTATGATCTACCACCACTCTGGTGGAGATAAGCACGAGCTCGGTACGGCGTTCCTCGTCTTAGGTGAGATGCGCAAGAGGGTGTTCGGGTGGTGGCCGATCAGCCGAACAGAATGTGCAGGTTGAGGATACGTGGCCGTTTCTTCAACCTTAGTATCATCAACGTGCACAGTCCGCACCTTGGGAGCACCGATGACGATAAGGACGATTTCTACGGGCAGCTGGAAAGGGAGTATGATCGCTGCCCCAAACACGATATAAAAATCGTCATGGGGGACTTTAATGCTCAGGTCGGACGGTAAAAGGTGTATAAACCAGCGATAGACAACTTCAGCGTCCACCAGCTGTCGAACGACAACGGCCAGCGCCTTGCCAATTTCGCCTCCTCCAAGCGCATGATTATCCGCAGCACCAACCTAGCTTCAGCTACTGTTAGTTGGACGACCTATAGTACGAAGGTACTTCGGTCGCGTACGTTTATTGCGAAAACGTATCCCTTTCTCGAGACTCAAAAGATTGTAACTTTCGAGGGTTACTTCAGAGAAGACCAAAACGCAGTGCGTCTCGGGCAAACATCCGTTCTCGAACCCTTGTTGGTTACAACCAATTTTCAACCAAGACTAAACGCTTTAGACAGGCGGAGGTTTCTTTCAACGGATTGCTTCGGAGAAGACCAAGTGCAACTTGCATCGGGCAAACATCCGTTCTCGAATCCTGTCAAGATCTCTACCAAATCAAAGACGAAGTCGATCGTTCTGTGTCTGGTGTGAAAAGGATGATTTATTCTAAAATTTCGTTTCTTCTATACTAGTTTAATAACAATGTATTGGTGAATGTAGTATTGTAACATTCAAACGTGTTGGTGAAGCCGATCGTGACCCTCTTTCCTACGATATTCTCATGTTGATCCTAAACATATAATTAGCCTAAAGTCAAGTGCTATTTCGTTGATAAACGATCAAGGATTCAATGTTTACTTAAACATGTGTTAGGCATACATATCCTGGCCGCTCAACAATTTGTTTAGACTGAACGAGCCTTTTTTTATGGCCGATCCTGAAAACGTTCGTTACCTAGTTTTATGGCTTGACCGATTGTAGCTATTGCATTCGTGTGCATTATTGGTTCGGTTTATTACGTTGCTCTTGCCTTTGCGCTATTTTTCCCATTAACTTATGCTCGTACGCTTGTTTCCGTTCTCATGAATTGCGCCTTTCGATGTTCTTATGTTTATTTAGGCAAACGATAACGATCCCTTCACAGATTACAAGTTGAACGCATTGTTTTCAAATCAAAATGAGTTTCATAACATAAATTTCGTCTCGTTCTCAACATTCCGCCCTTCGTAAAATTACAGTTTTACGCAAATATAGAGACGATGTCCTAGGAGAGGGAATTCTTACTAAGATTTTCCAACTTAATATTGAGATGATAATGCTTATTTTCTGAATATTAATATATATATAAAAAAAAATAAGATTTGATATTCGTCTGCGCGCAATCAATTTGATGATGATTCACAATAGGTTCAGCAGGTGATTGCCTTGAACAACAACGGCAGTTGTTGAATAGCTACTGTCGATGATCAATTGACGATTTTCGCTGAACAGATGCTGCTGAAGGCAGTGACGAATTCACATTTAAAATTTTTTTCAGGGATTCATCTCTTCGTTGACCATTAAAAGCTGATTGATTGGATACAACGCTGTGTCCGTCTTACTTTGAACGATCTTTCCTCGGTACTGTTTCGGGGCGATAATGTCCTTCTCGCTTTCGATGAAAACCGTGCTCTCGTGCAATGTAGTTTCGTTTACTTGTTGTTTCATGTGGCTTCGATGTGACAAGAAATTTGTTAGGGAGACCCAAAATGATGCAAGTAACTGCCATCCAATGCCGTAAATGTAATAAAGAATGCGACCATGGATTATTGCGTCGATAAAAAACTTTGTTGCTCTGGTGAAGATGTAGATTCCTAGGGCTGTGGACGTTATGTTACCCAGCAACGTTGACCACGATATGAATTTAGTCCAGTATTTCGCAAAAGCATTATCAAGTACCTTTTCTGTTACTAATGCGTCGAAAGAAAACCCTTGAAGATTGGGATGTTGACCGGCAATGATCTTGTATAGTACCGATGATGCACTCTTCTTATCGCCTTGTTCGTAGACCAGATTCTTCATCTTTTCGAGGCTTTCTGCGTCGTACACCTCACTTTGCATGAGACTTGGTAGAGGCGTATATGACCAGCTCGTAATGATGTCAGTAGTTAACTGCTTCGGTGGAGTAGTTTCTCGAAGACGTTGATCAGTAGTGTACCATCTCCCTCCAATTGTAAACTTGGCTGGCAGTAGTGGTGTACAATCTATTTGTGTACCTCGTAGTTCTAGCATTCTTGTCACTGGTGCCATAAACATAGAGCGATTGTCGTACCTAACTGGAATTTCTTGCTAGCATTCATGTTTACTCTCGTAGGTTACGAAAACTGGTTTGCATTCGAGAATATATAACACTTCTGCCGCGACTACTGCGGTTTATCCGGAACGTTTTACCAAATTTGAAACGAACTCGCTTGGATTGAGACGGGCGAGAGTTAATTTGGTTTCCATTAACGCCTTATCGATCTTGCACATCTCGGTCATTACAGTTGTGTAAACTTCATTTAGTCGTTGTCCGAGGTAGCTTTCGAAGAGGGTAATTTTGGGGTTAAAATATGTGAAGAGATCGAGATTTACGCCATTGTTTGCTCTTCGTTTAAACGGTGATTGATAACCGTCGAACTCCAGGATGAATATTCTCGGATGATCAGTAACATAGCTGTTAAAACCGCATATCTTTGTTGTGTCGCGTGCTCTTATCGAAAACATGTGTTCTTTAGTCAGCAAGGTGTATACAGCGTTATATCGTTTGTTGAGGTTGTCGTTGTCGAACTCTTGTTCACTGTACCTTCATAGATGACCTCAAATTCTGTCTGCTCACATTGTTGTCTTAGATTCATTGCCCATGTAATATAACCGAATTCATCATCCAAACACCACCCAACTGTGTAGGTGCATATAATCCTATTTCGAAGTGTCACTTGATCGTTCTCGATGTCCGCAGTTGCCATTTAGTCGTACATGCTGATCGCGTACTCGTAATACACCAAAGCGTCTTCCCAAGTGTACGCTGTTGTTCTGTAGACTCCGCCAGTGCAGGATGAACCCTTCACGTTGCCGATGAAAAGCGCCTGCCCCCTGGTAGTCTGATTGCGTCGCAGTTCCCTAACCTTATAATCAATTGAAAGTGAAATTTCGCCTAACGACTGAGATTTTGCATTCATCGGGAGTAAACTCTTTTACGATATAAGCATATCCATTTTTATAATCTGAGGTATGAGATAAAGCTCTGCAGTGTCTAATCGAGCGTCTGATAATTATCTTACATTGGTGAACGTGTACTAGAGATTTTGGACTTCGTTGTAATACCTGAATTCGAGACTCCTTGGTAGTAACATTTTTATTGGGCGGTATGCATGATGCTACGCTCATTAAGAAGTAGCTGGTGATATTAATGTCGTTATTGGCGCAATCATAAACAATTAACCCTTCATAGAGTTTCCAAATGCCTGACAACAAACTAATAATAGTAACATGTAAATGAAGGCCCAGGAGTTTAATGTTATGGATTTAAACTGCTGACTATTATCTCTTATTTTTGTATTCAAAGGTCCTGCTCTCCTTTTACTGGCCATAATATAGTTTGTTGTAGCAGCCATGTTATCGTGTGCCCATGTGCAAGGAGCTATTTTTCTCTTTTTTGTCTGCCCTTTCTTTAAACGTCCTTGAAGAGGATTTGTATTTGTTAGAGAAATGTCATTGTGGTTTCCAACGAAGTTTTCTTTTTCTTTATTTTTTTCAATAGTATTCGTTGTCTCTACTTCTTTAGTATCATCCTTGGACCCCATATTCGTAGATTCGATTTTATTGTAAACATTCAATATTGCTAAACTGGTTACTGGTCCTGCTCTCCTTTTACTGGCCGTAATATAGTTTGTTGTAGCAGCCATGTTATCGTGTGCCCATGTGCAAGGAGCTATTTTTCTCTTTTTTGTCTGACCTTTCTTTAAACGTCCTTGAAGAGGATTTGTATTTGTTAGAGAAATGTCATTGTGGTTTCCAACGAAGTTTTCTTTTTCTTTATTTTTTTCAATAGTATTCGTTGTCTCTACTTCTTTAGTATCATCCTTGGACCCCATATTCGTAGATTCGATTTTATTGTAAACATTCAATATTGCTAAACTGGTTACTGGACGATGATAGATACCTTATGAGGTTTTAACCTTAGCAGATCTTACTTGTCTATACTTTCCTTGGTGTATTTCCACTACACGTCCTTTTAACCACGTACCCTCACGGATCATCATATTGTGATCGGAATGTGATCCTGTAGTATTGTTTAGCTTGCCATAGACTAACCAACCCAATCTCGTTTTCATACCGATTGATTCGTTTGGTTTTCCATACCTATGCTCCAGCCCCATTAGCAAATGATTATGGTTCAACCCTATCAAAATCGTAGGACGAACATTTTCAAAGTTCTGTATTGGAAGCCTTTTTAGGTGAGGGTATATTTTGCTCATTTCGTCGTAGCGTAATGATTGAACTGGCAATTTCAGTTCTCTTATAGTTCTTACGTCTTTTAAACGATAACCCTTTTTATTTGCACCTTTAATAGTCAATCGTACCAATTGACTAGAATCTTGGATGGATTTAATTTCTTGAGCCCAATTTAGCTGAAGCGGTATGTTTGGCCCTGTTAAATTTAACTTGCTTGCAATGTCTGCTTCTATTAATGTTAATGAAGAACCTGGGTCCAAAAATGCGTAAGTCTGAATAGACTTATCACCATTTATCAATCTAACCGGTAAGGTTTGATAGTGCGTTGACCATATCATTCCAACCTCATGATGGTTATTTACCTGCTCAGCTTGTTCAGTCTGTGCAGTTTGTCTTACATGAAGCATCTTATGATGTTTATTAGTGTACCCTTGTATTCTGCATGGCTTAGCGGTTCTACAATACTTGATTGTGTGTTCGTTTGATGACAAGCAACCCAAACACAACCGTTTCTCGTTAGCAATTTTCACTCTTTCTGTAGGAATTTGCTTAACAAGCGCATAACATTTAACCGTCTCATGCGGTTTGATACATATTAGGCATGTTTTATTCGTGCCCCTTGCCTGGTTATTCTTTTGATTCATGGAGCGTTTCTGCGAGGTTCCCTGTTCATGTAAATTAACATTCCCCTTTTGGGTATGAACAGAGATCGTGTTCATCATTTCTGCCGTTTTGGCAAAAGGTCTCAACCATTGGCATAATTCTTCAATGTTTTGGACATCTAATGACGATGATGCGGCTGCCATATGCTCCGCTCTCTTCACTTGGATATGATGCGGTAGTTTGGCCGTTACATCCATAACCAGTCTATGATCGTTCAAGTATGCTGGTCTGTTCATTATGTGTACGTTCTTGACAAGATTTTCCAATGCACTTGTCATTTCCGAAACAACGTTTTTTGATTCTTTTCGTATCCTCTAAAGATCCTTTAGCAACTCGAAGTATACTAAATCTTCCAAAGTCTTCGTTCAAACGTGTAATTATCTCAGGAACATTCTCAGATTCCATCATTAGTTGCTGAACGCTCTTATACGCTACTCCATGTAAGACTTGTTTCAGTCGATTCAAATTTTCTATATTAGAAAATTCTCCTTCTTTCGAAGTATCACCAAAAGTTTTCTTAAAATTCGGCCAATGTTTAGGATTGCCGCCAAACCTCGGCAACTGCATTAGTGCTTGCCTTATTAGAATTATTTCAATGTGTGATGATTCCGGTTTAACACTAACAAGGTTTGAAGCAATCTTTCCAATAGGTTAGCAATCTTTCCAATAGCGAATCAAATTTTTGCCACCTTGTGCTTGACTGCTTTTGAGACGATAAATCTCATAAGCTATTTTTTGACACTTGGGACCAATAGAATACTCACTGCCACTTGGTTTACGTGTTAACTTCACGCAATCAAGGTGAAAACATCTATCACATTATGAACATTCTACCGAAAGAAAGAAACACGATGTAAAGGTGGCTTCGAAATAGTAGCACTTCAAGAGGTGCGCTGGAAGGGAGTGATGGAGCGTCCGTATCGCAGCGATTGTATGATCTACCAGAGTGGTGGAGATAAGCACGAGGTAGGTACGGCGTTCCTCGTCTTAGGTGAGATGCGCATGAGGGTGTTCGGGTGGTGGCCGATCAGCCTAACAGAATGTGCAGGTTGAGGATACGTGGCCGTTTCTTCAACCTTAGTATCATATACGTGCACAGTCCGCAACCTTGGGAGCACCGATGACGACAAGGACGATTTCTACGGGCAGCTGGAGAGGGAGTATGATCGCTGCCCCAAACACGATGTAAAGATCGTCATCGGGGACTTTAATGCTCAGGTCGGACGAGAGTGGTGGATTTTAGAGCATCAGATCGATTTTATAAGTGTGAAACCGTTGAATTGAAAACAGGTTTTTGTCTGTAATATTGATCTCGGTTACACAGTAAAGTTGATTTGTCGGTGGTACGTACTGAAGGAACAGTATTCGAAATGACCAAGTTCATAGAATCTGTGAAACGATACAAGTATTTGTACACAGTTGGGGAAGACATTGGTGATGAAGAAATGCTAAACTGTTGGAAGAAGGCGTCCAAAGAAACCAGAAAGAGTGTAGCTGACTACCAGCAAACTTTTTTGAAGCGACTCGAAGCATACGCAAGGTTTTTAGAAAATAACAATCCTAGCGATATGGATCGAGCTAAGATACAAGAAATGGAATTTGTGCGGAATAATCTACCAGAGTTATTGGATCGTATGCGGCGCATATGTGGCGGATATGTTTTGGGCACTGAAAACACTCTTCCGATCACTGCAAATAGTGACGAAGCTATCAGCGAGGCGACCAAGCGGGAAATTTTAGAAGCGATAACAAATCAGGACGTTCCGCAAACGCCAGTACCTCCAGTACCGCCGAAACGGCTCCGCTGTGGATGACAAGGAATACGTATATACAATACGTGCTGTTGATGAAAGCTGTCAAACGCCGCAGGACTCATGTTTGCTAAGTAAAGCAAACAACTTTAATCTGCGAACAGAGCAGTGCAATGCTGATGGAAGTTTGGATAATTTGCAGCCCAATTTAAAAATGTTTGGTATGTTTGTATTGTCCTGGCATCCTACGGGACGTTAAACAGCTAGGCTGCGTCGGCCCACCGACGAGACAAGTGACGGGAGAAGAGGCCTTGCAAGCCACCCCCTGTACTACCGCAAGGAACAGTCACCAGTGTAATATACCGGGACATTCGGGACATGGAACTGCCGATCCCTCACGTTCGCTGGGAGTACCCGAATACTTGCGGACGAGGTGAGGGCCCGTGGCTTCGAAATAGTAGCACTTTAAGAGGTGCGCTGGAAGGGAGTGATGGAGCGTCCGTATCGCAGCGATTGTATGATCTACCACCACTCTGGTGGAGATAAGCACGAGCTCGGTACGGCGTTCCTCGTCTTAGGTGAGATGCGCAAGAGGGTGTTCGAGAGGTGGCCGATCAGCCGAACAGAATGTGCAGGTTGAGGATACGTGGCCGTTTCTTCAACCTTAGTATCATCAACGTGCACAGTTCGCACCTTGGGAGCACCGATGACGATAAGGACGATTTCTACGGGCAGCTGGAGAGGGAGTATGATAGCTGCCCCAAACACGATGTAAAAATCGTCATGGGGGACTTTAATGCTCAGGTCGGACGGTAGAAGGTGTATAAACCAGCGATAGACAACTTCAGCGTCCACCAGCTGTCGAACGACAACGGCCAGCGCCTTGCCAATTTCGCCTCCTCCAAGCGCATGATTATCCGCAGCACCAACCTAGCTTCAGCTACTGTTAGTTGGACGACCTATAGTGCGAAGGTAATTCGGTCGCGTACGTTTATTGCGAAAACGTATCCCTTTCTCGAGACTCAAAAGATTGTAACTTTCGAGGGTTACTTCAGAGAAGACCAAAACGCAGTGCGTCTCGGGCAAACATCCGTTCTCGAACCCTTGTTGGTTACAACCAATTTTCAACCAAGACTAAACGCTTTAGACAGGCGGAGGTTTCTTTCAACGGATTGCTTCGGAGAAGACCAAGTGCAACTTGCATCGGGCAAACATCCGTTCTCGAATCCTGTCAAGATCTCTACCAAATCAAAGACGAAGTCGATCGTTCTGTGTCTGGTGTGAAAAGGATGATTTATTCTAAAATTTCGTTTCTTCTATACTAGTTTAATAACAATGTATTGGTGAATGTAGTATTGTAACATTCAAACGTGTTGGTGAAGCCGATCGTGACCCTCTTTCCTACGATATTCTCATGTTGATCCTAAACATATAATTAGCCTAAAGTCAAGTGCTATTTCGTTGATAAACGATCAAGGATTCAATGTTTACTTAAACATGTGTTAGGCATACATATCCTGGCCGCTCAACAATTTGTTTAGACTGAACGAGCCTTTTTTTATGGCCGATCCTGAAAACGTTCGTTACCTAGTTTTATGGCTTGACCGATTGTAGCTATTGCATTCGTGTGCATTATTGGTTCGGTTTATTACGTTGCTCTTGCCTTTGCGCTATTTTTCCCATTAACTTATGCTCGTACGCTTGTTTCCGTTCTCATGAATTGCGCCTTTCGATGTTCTTATGTTTATTTAGGCAAACGATAACGATCCCTTCACAGATTACAAGTTGAACGCATTGTTTTCAAATCAAAATGAGTTTCATAACATAAATTTCGTCTCGTTCTCAACATTCCGCCCTTCGTAAAATTACAGTTTTACGCAAATATAGAGACGATGTCCTAGGAGAGGGAATTCTTACTAAGATTTTCCAACTTAATATTGAGATGATAATGCTTATTTTCTGAATATTAATATATATATAAAAAAAAATAAGATTTGATATTCGTCTGCGCGCAATCAATTTGATGATGATTCACAATAGGTTCAGCAGGTGATTGCCTTGAACAACAACGGCAGTTGTTGAATAGCTACTGTCGATGATCAATTGACGATTTTCGCTGAACAGATGCTGCTGAAGGCAGTGACGAATTCACATTTAAAATTTTTTTCAGGGATTCATCTCTTCGTTGACCATTAAAAGCTGATTGATTGGATACAACGCTGTGTCCGTCTTACTTTGAACGATCTTTCCTCGGTACTGTTTCGGGGCGATAATGTCCTTCTCGCTTTCGATGAAAACCGTGCTCTCGTGCAATGTAGTTTCGTTTACTTGTTGTTTCATGTGGCTTCGATGTGACAAGAAATTTGTTAGGGAGACCCAAAATGATGCAAGTAACTGCGACCATACATTATTGTGTCGATAAAAAACTTTGTTGCTCTGGTGAAGATGTAGATTCCTAGGGCTGTGGACGTTATGTTACCCAGCAACGTTGACCACGATATGAATTTAGTCCAGTATTTCGCAAAAGCATTATCAAGTACCTTTTCTGTTACTAATGCGTCGAAAGAAAACCCTTGAAGATTGGGATGTTGACCGGCAATGATCTTGTATAGTACCGATGATGCACTCTTCTTATCGCCTTGTTCGTAGACCAGATTCTTCATCTTTTCGAGGCTTTCTGCGTCGTACACCTCACTTTGCATGAGACTTGGTAGAGGCGTATATGACCAGCTCGTAATGATGTCAGTAGTTAACTGCTTCGGTGGAGTAGTTTCTCGAAGACGTTGATCAGTAGTGTACCATCTCCCTCCAATTGTATACTTGGCTGGCAGTAGTGGTGTACAATCTATTTGTGTACCTCGTAGTTCTAGCATTCTTGTCACTGGTGCCATAAACATAGAGCGATTGTCGTACCTAACTGGAATTTCTTGCTAGCATTCATGTTTACTCTCGTAGGTTACGAAAACTGGTTTGCATTCGAGAATATATAACACTTCTGCCGCGACTACTGCGGTGTATCCGGAACGTTTTACCAAATTTGAAACGAACTCGCTTGGATTGAGACGGGCGAGAGTTAATTTGGTTTCCATTAACGCCTTATCAATCTTGCACATCTCGGTCATTACAGTTGTGTAAACTTCATTTAGTCGTTGTCCGAGGTAGCTTTCGAAGAGGATAATTTTGGGGTTAAAATATGTGAAGAGATCGAGATTTACGCCATTGTTTGCTCTTCGTTTAAACGGTGATTGATAACCGTCGAACTCCAGGATGAATATTCTCGGATGATCAGTAACATAGCTGTTAAAACCGCATATCTTTGTTGTGTCGCGTGCTCTTATCGAAAACATGTGTTCTTTAGTCAGCAAGGTGTATACAGCGTTATATCGTTTGTTGAGGTTGTCGTTGTCGAACTCTTGTTCACTGTACCTTCATAGATGACCTCAAATTCTGTCTGCTCACATTGTTGTCTTAGATTCATTGCCCATGTAATATAACCGAATTCATCATCCAAACACCACCCAACTGTGTAGGTGCATATAATCCTATTTCGAAGTGTCACTTGATCGTTCTCGATGTCCGCAGTTGCCATTTAGTCGTACATGCTGATCGCGTACTCGTAATACACCAAAGCGTCTTCCCAAGTGTACGCTGTTGTTCTGTAGACTCCGCCAGTGCAGGATGAACCCTTCACGTTGCCGATGATAAGCGCCTGCCCCCTGGTAGTCTGATTGCGTCGCAGTTCCCTAACCTTATAATCAATTGAAAGTGAAATTTCGCCTAACGACTGAGATTTTGCATTCATCGGGAGTAAACTCTTTTACGATATAAGCATATCCATTTTCATGATCTGAGGTATGAGATAAAGCTCTGTAGTGTCTAATCGAGCGTCTGATAATTATCTTACATTGGTGAACGTGTACTAGAGATTTTGGACTTCGTTGTAATACCTGAATTCGAGACTCCTTGGTAGTAACATTTTTATTGGGCGGTATGCATGATGCTACGCTCATTAAGGAGTAGCTGGTGATATTAATGTCGTTATTGGCGCAATCATAAACAATTAACCCTTCATAGAGTTTCCAAATGCCTGACAACAAACTAATAATAGTAACATGTAAATGAAGGCCCAGGAGTTTAATGTTATGGATTTAAACTGCTGACTATTATCTCTTATTTTCGTATTCAAAGGTCCTGCTCTCCTTTTACTGGCCATAATATAGTTTGTTGTAGCAGCCATGTTATCGTGTGCCCATGTGCAAGGAGCTATTTTTCTCTTTTTTGTCTGACCTTTCTTTAAACGTCCTTGAAGAGGATTTGTATTTGTTAGAGAAATGTCATTGTGGTTTCCAACGAAGTTTTCTTTTTCTTTATTTTTTTCAATAGTATTCGTTGTCTCTACTTCTTTAGTATCATCCTTGGACCCCATATTCGTAGATTCGATTTTATTGTAAACATTCAATATTGCTAAACTGGTTACTGGTCCTGCTCTCCTTTTACTGGCCGTAATATAGTTTGTTGTAGCAGCCATGTTATCGTGTGCCCATGTGCAAGGAGCTATTTTTCTCTTTTTTGTCTGCCCTTTCTTTAAACGTCCTTGAAGAGGATTTGTATTTGTTAGAGAAATGTCATTGTGGTTTCCAACGAAGTTTTCTTTTTCTTTATTTTTTTCAATAGTATTCGTTGTCTCTACTTCTTTAGTATCATCCTTGGACCCCATATTCGTAGATTCGATTTTATTGTAAACATTCAATATTGCTAAACTGGTTACTGGTCCTGCTCTCCTTTTACTGGCCGTAATATAGTTTGTTGTAGCAGCCATGTTATCGTGTGCCCATGTGCAAGGAGCTATTTTTCTCTTTTTTGTCTGACCTTTCTTTAAACGTCCTTGAAGAGGATTTGTATTTGTTAGAGAAATGTCATTGTGGTTTCCAACGAAGTTTTCTTTTTCTTTATTTTTTTCAATAGTATTCGTTGTCTCTACTTCTTTAGTATCATCCTTGGACCCCATATTCGTAGATTCGATTTTATTGTAAACATTCAATATTGCTAAACTGGTTACTGGACGATGATAGATACCTTATGAGGTTTTAACCTTAGCAGATCTTACTTGTCTATACTTTCCTTGGTGTATTTCCACTACACGTCCTTTTAACCACGTACCCTCACGGATCATCATATTGTGATCGGAATGTGATCCTGTAGTATTGTTTAGCTTGCCATAGACTAACCAACCCAATCTCGTTTTCATACCGATTGATTCGTTTGGTTTTCCATACCTATGCTCCAGCCCCATTAGCAAATGATTATGGTTCAACCCTATCAAAATCGTAGGACGAACATTTTCAAAGTTCTGTATTGGAAGCCTTTTTAGGTGAGGGTATATTTTGCTCATTTCGTCGTAGCGTAATGATTGAACTGGCAATTTCAGTTCTCTTATAGTTCTTACGTCTTTTAAACGATAACCCTTTTTATTTGCACCTTTAATAGTCAATCGTACCAATTGACTAGAATCTTGGATGGATTTAATTTCTTGAGCCCAATTTAGCTGAAGCGGTATGTTTGGCCCTGTTAAATTTAACTTGCTTGCAATGTCTGCTTCTATTAATGTTAATGAAGAACCTGGGTCCAAAAATGCGTAAGTCTGAATAGACTTATCACCATTTATCAATCTAACCGGTAAGGTTTGATAGTGCGTTGACCATATCATTCCAACCTCATGATGGTTATTTACCTGCTCAGCTTGTTCAGTCTGTGCAGTTTGTCTTACATGAAGCATCTTATGATGTTTATTAGTGTACCCTTGTATTCTGCATGGCTTAGCGGTTCTACAATACTTGATTGTGTGTTCGTTTGATGACAAGCAACCCAAACACAACCGTTTCTCGTTAGCAATTTTCACTCTTTCTGTAGGAATTTGCTTAACAAGCGCATAACATTTAACCGTCTCATGCGGTTTGATACATATTAGGCATGTTTTATTCGTGCCCCTTGCCTGGTTATTCTTTTGATTCATGGAGCGTTTCTGCGAGGTTCCCTGTTCATGTAAATTAACATTCCCCTTTTGGGTATGAACAGAGATCGTGTTCATCATTTCTGCCGTTTTGGCAAAAGGTCTCAACCATTGGCATAATTCTTCAATGTTTTGGACATCTAATGACGATGATGCGGCTGCCATATGCTCCGCTCTCTTCACTTGGATATGATGCGGTAGTTTGGCCGTTACATCCATAACCAGTCTATGATCGTTCAAGTATGCTGGTCTGTTCATTATGTGTACGTTCTTGACAAGATTTTCCAATGCACTTGTCATTTCCGAAACAACGTTTTTTGATTCTTTTCGCATCATCTGAAGATCCTTTAGCAACTCGAAGTATACTAAATCTTCCAAAGTCTTCGTTCAAACGTGTAATTATCTCAGGAACATTTCTCAGATTCCATCATTAGTTGCTGAACGCTCTTATACGCTACTCCATGTAAGACTTGTTTCAGTCGATTCAAATTTTCTATATTAGAAAATTCTCCTTCTTTCGAAGTATCACCAAAAGTTTTCTTAAAATTCGGCCAATGTTTAGGATTGCCGCCAAACCTCGGCAACTGCATTAGTGCTTGCCTTATTAGAATTATTTCAATGTGTGATGATTCCGGTTTAACACTAACAAGGTTTGAAATAACCTTTGATAGATCCTCTGTTTGTTCCCTCGAGTGCTGTTGCTGGCCTATTAGCAATCTTTCCAATAGCGAATCAAATTTTTGCCACCTTGTGAAAACATCTATCACATTATGAACATTCTACCGAAAGAAAGAAACACGATGTAAAGATCGTCATCGGGGACTTTAATGCTCAGGTCGAACGGGAGAAGGTGTATAAACCAGTGATAGACAACTTCAGCGTCCACCAGTTGTCGACGACCAGCGCCTTGCCAATTTCGCCTCCTCCAAGCGCATGATTATCCGCAGCACCTACTCTAGCACAAACCTCGCTTCAGCTACATCTGGAGATCACCGCAGAACACATATTCCCAGATTGACCACGTTATGATCGGCGGACGACACTTCTCGGACATCATCGACGTCAAAACCCTCAGGGGTGCAAATGTCGACCCGGACCACTTCCTACTCATGGTTAAGCTTCGCCAAAAACTGTCCGTGGCTAACAGGTTACGGTCACAGCCTACCCCGCGGCTAAACACGGACCGGCTGAAACTAGCTGATGTGGCAGGGGACTACGCGGCAGCCCTCGGGGAAGCTCTGCCGGACGACGACGCAGTCGCCACGATGTTCCCCACAGCCCACTGGCATATACTGGAGCGTTCCACCAGCGAAGCAGCGGAACGACATGTCGGCTACGAGACGCGCAGCCAGAGAAAGGAGTGGTCAGTCTGGAGGCAGATTAAAAACAATAAGACATTGCACTGAGGTTTGAAATTTCTACGATGTAAAATATCAGTTCGTCGTTCTCAGCTATGTATGTTGTGATAAATGACTGCAATTCTTCTATGATGTCGTGATGTTCTGTTCTTGATTTTGGAGCATCAGATCGACTTTATAAGTGTGAAACCGTTGAATTGAAAACAGGTTGCACTGAGGTTTGAAATTTCTACGATGCAAAATATCAGTTCGTCGTTCTCTGCTATGTATGTTGTGATAAATGACTGCAATTCTTCTATGATGTCGTGATGTTCTGTTCTTGATTTTGGAGCATCGGATCGATTTTATAAGTGTGAAACCGTTGAATTGAAAACAGGTTTTTGTCTATAATATTGATCTCGGTTACACAGTAAAGTTGATTTGTCGGTGGTACGTACTGAAGGAACAGTATTCGAAATGACCAAGTTCATAGAATCTGTGAAACGATACAAGTATTTGTACACAGTTGGGGAAGACATTGGTGATGAAGAAATGCTAAACTGTTGGAAAAAGGCGTCCAATGAAACCAGAAATAGTGTGGCTGACTACCAGCAAACTTTTTTGAAGCGACTCGAAGCATACGCAAGGTTTTTAGAAAATATCCTCGCGAAGATATAGAAGAAATCCTAGCGATATGGATCGAGCTAAGATGCAAGAAATGGAATTTGTGCGGAATAATCTACCAGAGCTATTGGAGCGTATGCGGCGCATATGTGGCGGATATGTTTTGGGCACTGAAAACACTCTTCCGATCACTGCAAATAGTGACGAAGCTATCAGCGAGGCGACCAAGCGGGAAATTTTAGAAGCGATAACAAATCAGGACGTTCCGCAAACGCCAGTACCTCCAGTACCGCCGAAACGGCTCCGTAGAAACGCTGTGGATGACAAGGAGTACGCATATACAATACGTGCTGTTGATGAAAGCTGTCAAACGCCGCAGGACTCATGTTTGCTAAGTAAAGCAAACAACTTTAATCTGCGAACAGAGCGGTGCAATGCCGATGGAGGTTTGGATAATTTGCAGCCCAATTTAAAAATGTTTGGTATGTTTGTATTGTCCTGGCATCCTACGGGACGTTAAACAGCTAGGGTGCGTCGGCCCACCGACGAGACAAGTGGCGGGAGAAGAGGCCTTGCAAGCCACCCCCTGTACTACCGCAAGGAACAGTCACCAGTGTAATATACCGATTGGACCAAACGACGACCGACCTTTGCTACGGAAACGGACTAACTGTTGGAAACTCGGGACATGGAACTGCCGATCCCTCACGTTCGCTGGGAGTACCCGAATACTCGCGGACGAGGTGAGGGCCCGTGGCTTCGAAATAGTAGCACTTCAAGAGGTGCGCTGGAAGGGAGTGATGGAGCGTCCGTATCGCAGCGATTGTATGATCTACCAGAGTGGTGGAGATATGCACGAGCTCGGTACGGCGTTCCTCGTCTTAGGTGAGATGCGCAAGAGGGTGTTCGGGTGGTGGCCGATCAGCCAAACAGAATGTGCAGGTTGAGGATACGTGGCCGTTTCTTCAACCTTAGTATCATATACGTGCACAGTCCGCAACCTTGGGAGCACCGATGACGACAAGGACGATTTCTACGGGCAGCTGGAGAGGGAGTATGATCGCTGCCCTAAACACGATGTAAAGATCGTCATCGGGGACTTTAATGCTCAGGTCGGACGAGAGTGGTGGATTTTGGAGCATCAGATCGATTTTATAAGTGTGAAACCGTTGAATTGAAAACAGGTTTTTGTCTGTAATATTGATCTCGGTTACACAGTAAAGTTGATTTGTCGGTGGTACGTACTGAAGGAATAGTATTCTAAATGACCAAGTTCATAGAATCTGTGAAACGATACAAGTATTTGTACACAGTTGGGGAAGACATTGGTGATGAAGAAATGCTAAACTGTTGGTAAAAGGCGTCCAATGAAACCAGAAAGAGTGTGGCTGACTACCAGCAAACTTTTTTGAAGCGAATCGAAGCATACGCAAGGTTTTTAGAAAATAACAATCCTAGCGATATGGATCGAGCTAAGATGCAAGAAATGGAATTTGTGCGGAATAATCTACCAGAACTGTTGGAGCGTATGCGGCGCATATGTGGCGGATATGTTTTGGGCACTGAAAACACTCTTCCGATCACTGCAAATAGTGACGAAGCTATCAGCGAGGCGACCAAGCGGGAAATTTTAGAAACGATAACAAATCAGGACGTTCCGCAAACGCCAGTACCTCCAGTACCGCCGAAACGGCTCCGTAGAAACGCTGTGGATGACAAGGAGTACTGTAGCATATCTGCTAACATCTGTTAAACATTAAACGTTGCATACCCATTAGGCGAACACAAGAACATAACCTATCGCACAGCTCAAAATGTGACACCAAGGTCACACAAGACCATAACCTACCGCACAGCTCAACCTTCAAAACATTTGGCATAACAGACCATAAACAAGCGTTAAGTTACAAGACCCGAACAACCAGGAAACCTTACACTAGGGAAAACGCGCGCATAGGCAAAACACGTAAGAGTTGCGCAGAGGCACAACATGGAAAGTTTGCGCACATGCATGCCATTAAACCGTACTCAAAATTGTTTATGATGCGTCAGTAAAACAACGCATGCCCAAACGTCGCAAGCGCAACCCAATAGAAATCTTCCGCTTCTAGCGTGAGAAAGTAGAACAAGTGAAATTAGGTTCCGCCCAAAGCAGCCACAAAGGCGTCAAACCCATAACACGTCTCATCCAGAAATAATGATATAAAATAAAGCCAAAATCCGTAGGCAGCACGCAGACTTAATCTGGACTGTCATGAGTAAAGTCATACTCGTGTCGTCTTTCATTTCCGATCATTGAGAGTCCCCCGACCCACGGTAAGGCCTCAATGCATCTCTTACTGTTAAGTACGAAATCCGAAAACGCGAAGTCCGATAATATTAAAGTTCGCTGGGTGATGTTCTCGCGAGTGAAAGTGAACAGTTGACAAGCTGGTACTTTACACGGCCAGTACTGGTTTGTCAAAGTACGCATATACAATACGTGCTGTTGATGAAAGCTGTCAAACGCCGCAGGACTCATGTTTGCTAAGTAAAGCAAACAACTTTAATCTGCGAACAGAGCGGTGCAATGCCGATGCAGGTTTGGATAATTTGCAGCCCAATTTAAAAATGTTTGGTATGTTTGTATTGTCCTGGCATCCTACGGGACGTTAAACAGCTAGGGTGCGTCGGCCCACCGACGAGACAAGTGGCGGGAGAAGAGGCCTTGCAAGCCACCCCCTGTACTACCGCAAGGAACAGTCACCAGTGTAATATACCGATTGGACCAAACGACGACCGACCTTTGCTACGGAAACGGACTAACTGTTGGAAACTCGGGACATGGAACTGCCGATCCCTCACGTTCGCTGGGAGTACCCGAATACTCGCGGACGAGGTGAGGGCCCGTGGCTTCGAAATAGTAGCACTTCAAGAGGTGCGCTGGAAGGGAGTGATGGAGCGTCCGTATCGCAGCGATTGTATGATCTACCAGAGTGGTGGAGATAAGCACGAGCTCGGTACGGCGTTCCTCGTCTTAGGTGAGATGCGCAAGAGGGTGTTCGAGAGGTAGCCGATCAGCCGAACAGAATGTGCAGGTTGAGGATACGTGGCCGTTTCTTCAACCTTAGTATCATATACGTGCACAGTCCGCAACCTTGGGAGCACCGATGACGACAAGGACGATTTCTACGGGCAGCTGGAGAGGGAGTATGATCGCTGCCCCAAACACGATGTAAAGATCGTCATCGGGGACTTTAATGCTCAGGTCGGACGAGAGTGGTGGATTTTGGAGCATCAGATCGATTTTATAAGTGTGAAACCGTTGAATTGAAAACAGGTTTTTGTCTGTAATATTGATCTCGGTTACACAGTAAAGTTGATTTGTCGGTGGTACGTACTGAAGGAATAGTATTCTAAATGACCAAGTTCATAGAATCTGTGAAACGATACAAGTATTTGTACACAGTTGGGGAAGACATTGGTGATGAAGAAATGCTAAACTGTTGGAAAAAGGCGTCCAATGAAACCAGAAAGAGTGTGGCTGACTACCAGCAAACTTTTTTGAAGCGACTCGAAGCATACGCAAGGTTTTTAGAAAATAACAATCCTAGCGATATGGATCGAGCTAAGATGCAAGAAATGGAATTTGTGCGGAATAATCTACCAGAACTGTTGGACCGTATGCGGCGCATATGTGGCGGATATGTTTTGGGCACTGAAAACACTCTTCCGATCACTGCAAATAGTGACGAAGCTATCAGCGAGGCGACCAAGCGGGAAATTTTAGAAACGGTAACAAATCAGGACGTTCCGCAAACGCCAGTACCTCCAGTACCGCCGAAACGGCTCCGTAGAAACGCTGTGGATGACAAGGAGTACTGTAGCATATCTGCTAACATCTGTTAAACATTAAACGTTGCATACCCATTAGGCGAACACAAGAACATAACCTATCGCACAGCTCAAAATGTGACACCAAGGTCACACAAGACCATAACCTACCGCACAGCTCAACCTTCAAAACATTTGGCATAACAGACCATAAACAAGCGTTAAGTTACAAGACCCGAACAACCAGGAAACCTTACACTAGGAGAAAACGCGCGCATAGGCAAAACACGTAAGAGTTGCGCAGAGGCACAACATGGAAAGTTTGCGCACATGCATGCCATTAAACCGTACTCAAAATTGTTTATGATGCGTCAGTAAAACAACGCATGCCCAAACGTCGCAAGCGCAACCCAATAGAAATCTTCCGCTTCTAGCGTGAGAAAGTAGAACAAGTGAAATTAGGTTCCGCCCAAAGCAGCCACAAAGGCGTCAAACCCATAACACGTCTCATCCAGAAATAATGATATAAAATAAAGCCAAAATCCGTAGGCAGCACGCAGACTTAATCTGGACTGTCATGAGTAAAGTCATACTCGTGTCGTCTTTCATTTCCGATCATTGAGAGTCCCCCGACCCACGGTAAGGCCTCAATGCATCTCTTACTGTTAAGTACGAAATCCGAAAACGCGAAGTCCGATAATATTAAAGTTCGCTGGGTGATGTTCTCGCGAGTGAAAGTGAACAGTTGACAAGCTGGTACTTTACACGGCCAGTACTGGTTTGTCAAAGTACGCATATACAATACGTGCTGTTGATGAAAGCTGTCAAACGCCGCAGGACTCATGTTTGCTAAGTAAAGCAAACAACTTTAATCTGCGAACAGAGCGGTGCAATGCCGATGGAGGTTTGGATAATTTGCAGCCCAATTTAAAAATGTTTGGTATGTTTGTATTGTCCTGGCATCCTACGGAACGTTAAACAGCTAGGGTGCGTCGGCCCACCGACGAGACAAGTGGCGGGAGAAGAGGCCTTGCAAGCCACCCCCTGTACTACCGCAAGGAACAGTCACCAGTGTAATATACCGATTGGACCAAACGACGACCGACCTTTGCTACGGAAACGGACTAACTGTTGGAAACTCGGGACATGGAACTGCCGATCCCTCACGTTCGCTGGGAGTACCCGAATACTCGCGGACGAGGTGAGGGCCCGTGGCTTCGAAATAGTAGCACTTCAAGAGGTGCGCTGGAAGGGAGTGATGGAGCGTCCGTATCGCAGCGATTGTATGATCTACCAGAGTGGTGGAGATAAGCACGAGCTCGGTACGGCGTTCCTCGTCTTAGGTGAGATGCGCAAGAGGGTGTTCGAGAGGTAGCCGATCAGCCGAACAGAATGTGCAGGTTGAGGATACGTGGCCGTTTCTTCAACCTTAGTATCATATACGTGCACAGTCCGCAACCTTGGGAGCACCGATGACGACAAGGACGATTTCTACGGGCAGCTGGAGAGGGAGTATGATCGCTGCCCTAAACACGATGTAAAGATCGTCATCGGGGACTTTAATGCTCAGGTCGGACGAGAGTGGTGGATTTTGGAGCATCAGATCGATTTTATAAGTGTGAAACCGTTGAATTGAAAACAGGTTTTTGTCTGTAATATTGATCTCGGTTACACAGTAAAGTTGATTTGTCGGTGGTACGTACTGAAGGAATAGTATTCTAAATGACCAAGTTCATAGAATCTGTGAAACGATACAAGTATTTGTACACAGTTGGGGAAGACATTGGTGATGAAGAAATGCTAAACTGTTGGTAAAAGGCGTCCAATGAAACCAGAAAGAGTGTGGCTGACTACCAGCAAACTTTTTTGAAGCGACTCGAAGCATACGCAAGGTTTTTAGAAAATAACAATCCTAGCGATATGGATCGAGCTAAGATGCAAGAAATGGAATTTGTGCGGAATAATCTACCAGAACTGTTGGAGCGTATGCGGCGCATATGTGGCGGATATGTTTTGGGCACTGAAAACACTCTTCCGATCACTGCAAATAGTGACGAAGCTATCAGCGAGGCGACCAAGCGGGAAATTTTAGAAACGATAACAAATCAGGACGTTCCGCAAACGCCAGTACCTCCAGTACCGCCGAAACGGCTCCGTAGAAACGCTGTGGATGACAAGGAGTACTGTAGCATATCTGCTAACATCTGTTAAACATTAAACGTTGCATACCCATTAGGCGAACACAAGAACATAACCTATCGCACAGCTCAAAATGTGACACCAAGGTCACACAAGACCATAACCTACCGCACAGCTCAACCTTCAAAACATTTGGCATAACAGACCATAAACAAGCGTTAAGTTACAAGACCCGAACAACCAGGAAACCTTACACTAGGAGAAAACGCGCGCATAGGCAAAACACGTAAGAGTTGCGCAGAGGCACAACATGGAAAGTTTGCGCACATGCATGCCATTAAACCGTACTCAAAATTGTTTATGATGCGTCAGTAAAACAACGCATGCCCAAACGTCGCAAGCGCAACCCAATAGAAATCTTCCGCTTCTAGCGTGAGAAAGTAGAACAAGTGAAATTAGGTTCCGCCCAAAGCAGCCACAAAGGCGTCAAACCCATAACACGTCTCATCCAGAAATAATGATATAAAATAAAGCCAAAATCCGTAGGCAGCACGCAGACTTAATCTGGACTGTCATGAGTAAAGTCATACTCGTGTCGTCTTTCATTTCCGATCATTGAGAGTCCCCCGACCCACGGTAAGGCCTCAATGCATCTCTTACTGTTAAGTACGAAATCCGAAAACGCGAAGTCCGATAATATTAAAGTTCGCTGGGTGATGTTCTCGCGAGTGAAAGTGAACAGTTGACAAGCTGGTACTTTACACGGCCAGTACTGGTTTGTCAAAGTACGCATATACAATACGTGCTGTTGATGAAAGCTGTCAAACGCCGCAGGACTCATGTTTGCTAAGTAAAGCAAACAACTTTAATCTGCGAACAGAGCGGTGCAATGCCGATGGAGGTTTGGATAATTTGCAGCCCAATTTAAAAATGTTTGGTATGTTTGTATTGTCCTGGCATCCTACGGGACGTTAAACAGCTAGGGTGCGTCGGCCCACCGACGAGACAAGTGGCGGGAGAAGAGGCCTTGCAAGCCACCCCCTGTACTACCGCAAGGAACAGTCACCAGTGTAATATACCGATTGGACCAAACGACGACCGACCTTCGCTACGGAAACGGACTAACTATTCGGGACATGGAAACTCGGGACATGGAACTGCCGATCCCTCACGTTCGCTGGGAGTACCCGAATACTCGCGGACGAGGTGAGGGCCCGTGGCTTCGAAATAGTAGCACTTCAAGAGGTGCGCTGGAAGGGAGTGATGGAGCGTCCGTACCGCAGCGATTGTATGATCTACCAGAGTGGTGGAGATAAGCACGAGCTCGGTACGGCGTTCCTCGTCTTAGGTGAGATGCGCAAGAGGGTGTTCGGGTGGTGGCCGATCAGCCTAACAGAATGTGCAGGTTGAGGATACGTGGCCGTTTCTTCAACCTTAGTATCATATACGTGCACAGTCCGCAACCTTGGGAGCACCGATGACGACAAGGACGATTTCTACGGGCAGCTGGAGAGGGAGTATGATCGCTGCCCCAAACACGATGTAAAGATCGTCATCGGGGACTTTAATGCTCAGGTCGGACGAGAGTGGTGGATTTTGGAGCATCAGATCGATTTTATAAGTGTGAAACCGTTGAATTGAAAACAGGTTTTTGTCTGTAATATTGATCTCGGTTACACAGTAAAGTTGATTTGTCGGTGGTACGTACTGAAGGAATAGTATTCTAAATGACCAAGTTCATAGAATCTGTGAAACGATACAAGTATTTGTACACAGTTGGGGAAGACATTGGTGATGAAGAAATGCTAAACTGTTGGTAAAAGGCGTCCAATGAAACCAGAAAGAGTGTGGCTGACTACCAGCAAACTTTTTTGAAGCGACTCGAAGCATACGCAAGGTTTTTAGAAAATAACAATCCTAGCGATATGGATCGAGCTAAGATGCAAGAAATGGAATTTGTGCGGAATAATCTACCAGAACTGTTGGACCGTATGCGGCGCATATGTGGCGGATATGTTTTGGGCACTGAAAACACTCTTCCGATCACTGCAAATAGTGACGAAGCTATCAGCGAGGCGACCAAGCGGGAAATTTTAGAAACGATAACAAATCAGGACGTTCCACAAACGCCAGTACCTCCAGTACCGCCGAAACGGCTCCGTAGAAACGCTGTGAATGACAAGGAGTACTGTAGCATATCTGCTAACATCTGTTAAACATTAAACGTTGCATACCCATTAGGCGAACACAAGAACATAACCTATCGCACAGCTCAAAATGTGACACCAAGGTCACACAAGACCATAACCTACCGCACAGCTCAACCTTCAAAACATTTGGCATAACAGACCATAAACAAGCGTTAAGTTACAAGACCCGAACAACCAGGAAACCTTACACTAGGAGAAAACGCGCGCATAGGCAAAACACGTAAGAGTTGCGCAGAGGCACAACATGGAAAGTTTGCGCACATGCATGCCATTAAACCGTACTCAAAATTGTTTATGATGCGTCAGTAAAACAACGCATGCCCAAACGTCGCAAGCGCAACCCAATAGAAATCTTCCGCTTCTAGCGTGAGAAAGTAGAACAAGTGAAATTAGGTTCCGCCCAAAGCAGCCACAAAGGCGTCAAACCCATAACACGTCTCATCCAGAAATAATGATATAAAATAAAGCCAAAATCCGTAGGCAGCACGCAGACTTAATCTGGACTGTCATGAGTAAAGTCATACTCGTGTCGTCTTTCATTTCCGATCATTGAGAGTCCCCCGACCCACGGTAAGGCCTCAATGCATCTCTTACTGTTAAGTACGAAATCCGAAAACGCGAAGTCCGATAATATTAAAGTTCGCTGGGTGATGTTCTCGCGAGTGAAAGTGAACAGTTGACAAGCTGGTACTTTACACGGCCAGTACTGGTTTGTCAAAGTACGCATATACAATACGTGCTGTTGATGAAAGCTGTCAAACGCCGCAGGACTCATGTTTGCTAAGTAAAGCAAACAACTTTAATCTGCGAACAGAGCGGTGCAATGCCGATGCAGGTTTGGATAATTTGCAGCCCAATTTAAAAATGTTTGGTATGTTTGTATTGTCCTGGCATCCTACGGGACGTTAAACAGCTAGGGTGCGTCGGCCCACCGACGAGACAAGTGGCGGGAGAAGAGGCCTTGCAAGCCACCCCCTGTACTACCGCAAGGAACAGTCACCAGTGTAATATACCGATTGGACCAAACGACGACCGACCTTCGCTACGGAAACGGACTAACTATTCGGGACATGGAAACTCGGGACATGGAACTGCCGATCCCTCACGTTCGCTGGGAGTACCCGAATACTCGCGGACGAGGTGAGGGCCCGTGGCTTCGAAATAGTAGCACTTCAAGAGGTGCGCTGGAAGGGAGTGATGGAGCGTCCGTACCGCAGCGATTGTATGATCTACCAGAGTGGTGGAGATAAGCACGAGCTCGGTACGGCGTTCCTCGTCTTAGGTGAGATGCGCAAGAGGGTGTTCGGGTGGTGGCCGATCAGCCTAACAGAATGTGCAGGTTGAGGATACGTGGCCGTTTCTTCAACCTTAGTATCATATACGTGCACAGTCCGCAACCTTGGGAGCACCGATGACGACAAGGACAATTTCTACGGGCAGCTGGAGAGGGAGTATGATCGCTGCCCCAAACACGATGTAAAGATCGTCATCGGGGACTTTAATGCTCAGGTCGGACGAGAGTGGTGGATTTTGGAGCATCAGATCGATTTTATAAGTGTGAAACCGTTGAATTGAAAACAGGTTTTTGTCTGTAATATTGATCTCGGTTACACAGTAAAGTTGATTTGTCGGTGGTAGGTACTGAAGGAACAGTATTCTAAATGACCAAGTTCATAGAATCTGTGAAACGATACAAGTATTTGTACACAGTTGGGGAAGACATTGGTGATGAAGAAATGCTAAACTGTTGGAAAAAGGCGTCCAATGAAACCAGAAATAGTGTGGCTGACTACCAGCAAACTTTTTTGAAGCGACTCGAAGCATACGCAAGGTTTTTAGAAAATAACAATCCTAGCGATGTGGATCGAGCTAAGATGCAAGAAATGGAACTTGTGCGGAATAATCTACCAGAACTGGTGGAGTGTATGCGGCGCATATGTGGCGGATATGTTTTGGGCACTGAAAACACTCTTCCTGTTACGAACGATTACGAAATCATGAGCGAGCATGTCGATACCGGGGCCAGTTTGTAACTATTAACATAGTTTACTGTAAATGGCATACGCGCACAAAGATCCTAAACAATCATAATTCAACGTTTAGCTTAAATCGAAGTGTAGCATAAATGCTAAACAGCTTACATTTGGTTACCGGAAAGATTTTGACCACCTCACATCAAACGATATATCATAGTACATTTTAAACCAACATAACAACAACCCGGTCTGTAACAGTGACCCACATATGGCAAACCCCTGAAAGAAATAACAAAATCAGCAATTGCACGGAACTAGTGACCAACGCAAATGAAAACATAAACAATATGAGGCGCTGAAGAATGCTCAGGTGATGTGTTGAGCAAAGTAAGCATTCTTACAAACCCGTGGGAACTCAACGCCAACTTTGAGCAATTATTGCACAATAAATAATCAGCAATTATATTTAGGTCATTTCCGTTCACATAGTTTAACAAATATAATAAAAACCACAATGTAAAATTGAGTATAAATAAAGATGCCGCAGCTCAGAACGGACAGAATCGTTTGGACCGTCTGAGCTAGATATTACTCAACCAAACCTTACGTCTACTCATTTCAAGAGCTTTGAGTGTCCCCCTACCCAAGGTAAGGCCTCAATGTCTCCAACAGTAGAGTTCTGACGAACCACCCTAACGATCGAAGTTCTTTCGTCCGATCGTACGATGCCAGCGTAACTGATCAAGACACCGGAAAGTGTGGCGCGTGTATACAACCCGTTACTCGTTGGTAAGAACTGTGCAGGTAAGCACGTTTACAGTGACGCGAGTGTATCTCAATACCCGCTGGTAAGAAATGTGCGGAAGAACGTTTACAGAAGCCACAACAAATGTTTGTACACCACTGACGATAAATACACATAAACAAACCGTTAACATCCAGCACCCAAAGCGAGGGCATAAGGCATGTAAACGCAAGTAAGGAATAAACAATACGTAACCTTCCAAGAGGCCTAAAATGCGACAAAGATGCAATGCACGGAATAAACAGAACGGACGGGTGGAAAAATTGTTCTATCTCACTTCGATCTTTTATCTCATTTCCAACCACAAATCTTAAGACACTCTGTTAGTATATAAGCAGGAAAAATTGTTAATAAACTTCACTTGTACTTCAAACCTTAACCTGATATCTTCAAGTCATTGGGTTGGCAATCGAGTTGAACGGAGGTCCACATTTAGATACTTGTTCTGAATTTATTCAGAAGAAAAGGCTACTTGTCCGACCCGAACAATTTCGAGCGCCTTCACTTCCGTAGACATTCCAGTGAAAGCAAAGGTCCACCGTTAGAAACACGCCCTGGAAAACCAGGGAAATGCCTAACGTCCGATCCGAGTTGATCTGAAAGGTCAAACGAGACTTGGGGGAGAGTTTCAAGGTAGACCAATCTTCGCGTGGTCGATCCTACCAACGGCGGATCTCGTATCCAGTTTGTTCCCGCAGCAACAAATACAATAAACAACAACTATTGAATATGAATAATAAAACCAACTAAATATAAAATAAATAAATAAATAAACCTTCCTACGTTAGACCCACGCATATCTTCACAACTCCAACATATCGGTATTTTGAAACATAATAGCACAGAAATGAAAGAAGAGGTTGCACCCTTGGATAAGAGCTTCGCAGAACTTTGCGCGATTGAAATGGATGAAAGGAAGGAACCGCATATAAATTACAAACTTACAAAGGAACGAATAGCTACCCTTAAAAAACAATAGACGCTAATTATTTTCACATTCCTTCAGACCAAATTAAGTTTCCTGACCATAGTATGAAAATAAATCTCATTCATGACACACCAATACACTGTATACCACGACGTCTATAATACGCGAAATGGGTTAGGAAAATAGTCAAAGACCTGCTAGATAAAAATATAATTCGCCCTAGCAATTCTCCTTACGCTTCAGCACTCGTTCTAGTACGCAAAAAGAACGGAGAGATTAGGAAATGTGTGGACTATAGACCAATCAACAAAATAACAATTAGAGACAATTTTCCAATTCTTTTAATAGACTCATGTTTAGAATATTTAAGCAATAACATTTTTTTTAGTTTATTGGATTTGAAAAGTGGGTTCCATCAAGTGAAAATGCACGAACACTCTGTAAAGTATACATCATTCGTCACACCAGACGGGCAATATGAATACCTAAACATGCCGTTTGGTCTTAAAAATGCCCCATCGGAATTCCAAAGATTCATTAACTCAATTCTTAGAGAATTCATAGATTCTGAAAAATTAGTTGTTTATTTAGAAGATATCATTATTGCTTCAGTAGATTTTAATACCCATATTCAAGTATTAAGCGAAGTTCTTCGCAAAGTTCGTCAAAGTGGCTTGGAATTGCGTCTTGATAAATGCCATATCGCTCAAAACGAACTAGATTATTTAGGTTACAAGGCAAATTCACATGGCATACGTCCTAGTGATAAACATATTTTGGCGATCAAAAATTACCCTGTACCTAAAGATACTAAACAAGTTCAGAGATGCATCGGACTTTTCTCGTACTTCCGCCGTTTTGTACCTTCATTTTCCATTCTTGCTAAACCACTTACAAATTTACTTCGATCAGATAAGTCGTTCATTTTTGACTCAGAATGTACAATCCCTTTTGAAACCCTTCGGCAAAAACTAATTGAGTCTTCAGTTCTTTCTATTTTTGACCCAACTCGTGAAACAGAATTGCACTGTGATGCGAGCACAATCGGCTTTGGATCCGTATTATTGCAAAAGCAAGAAGACAACAAATTTCATCCCATTGCCTATTTTTCAAAAGCCACATCTAAAGATGAGTCCAAACTACATAGTTATGAACTAGAAACATTATCTGTCATATATGCTCTCAAACGATTCCACAGTTATGTTCATGGTATTCCAATAAAAATAATCACTGATTGCAATTCTCTCGTAGAAACTTTGAAAAACCGTAATGCTTCCGCAAAAATAGCACGTTGGTCTCTTTTCGTTGAAAATTATAATTACACTATGCAACATCGTCCGGGAACTGCAATGAGCCATGTGGATGCTCTAAGTCGTTCATTTTCTGTGAATATAGTAAAAGAAATAGATATTGATAGCCAATTACAAATAACGCAATAACCCGGGACCCAGACATAGAAGCACTAAAAAACGAATTGGAGACTAGACCTGTGAAAGGCTATGTTTTTCAAGATGGCTTAGTTTACCGACAGTCACCTTCAAATAAACTGCAGCTTTATGTGCCTAGAGAAATGATAGATAATGTAATTCGATATACCCATGAGAAAATAGGACACTTAGGAACTGGGAAGTGTTGTGATCAAATGAAAAATTTCATTAAAAATAGCCTTAAATGTATCATTTATACTTCACCTGTAAGAAACAATAATCTCCATAGTATCATCAAAATAGCAACTCCATTTGATACAATACAAAAATATGTATTAGTAGTAATTGATGCATTCACTAAATTTGAAAAATTATACCCAACAGTTTCCACAAATGCACAAGAAGTTTTGCAATGCACTTTCACAATATATGGCTTATTATAGTCGACCTAGTCGTGTTATTAGTGATCGAGCCACGTGTTTCACATCTGCACTATTTGAAAAGTTTTTAAATGAACGAGGAATTTGTCATGTTCTAAATGCTACTAGTTCACCACAAGCAAATGGACAGGTAAAGCGAATTAATAGGGTTTTACGACCAATTTTAAGTAAACTTTCCAACTCTATAGACCACGGAAATTGGAGTTTTCAATTAACCAAAACAGAGTATGCCCTGAATAATACAGTTCATGCGTCAACTAAATTTACACCTTCAGTTATGCTTTTCGGAGTCGAACAACGTGGTCCTTTAGTCGATGAACTGACTGAATTTTTGGAAATGAAAAATGATACACATTCTAGAAACTTTGAAACCATACGTCGCCAAGCTTCTGAAAACATCGTTAAATCTCTGTTGTGGACAGAACGTCGCTCGACATGCCGTCTGGGTTGTCGCTTCAATTGACAACCGTCAGACGTTAGGCTGTCATCGGTCCACGTGCGACGTCAGGGCGCGGCCATATTCACGATCGCGTGTGCGGATGAGCACGCACGGCGACAAGCAGGCAAGCGATCAGCAGGGTACGTTCGGTTAGGCTAGGCTCAGGTTTTATGTTAGTTCTTATTTTAATTAAAAGTGTAAGTAACAAATGTTTTGCGACTTTTGCTAAATTTGTGTTCAACGGACGAAAGAACATAAAAGTGGCGACGAGGATTATTTAAAGTTTCTCATCATTGAGTCGAACCGGGCCTATATATATATTTAAAAAAAAAAATCGTCTCATCATCGAGTGCAGGAACATTTTTGCGAGGCCATAATCGTAAGCTCCTCATCATTGGGTTGAGCCAAAAGTTCGTGTGTAGTTTTTATTTGTTCAGTGTTGTGAAGACGTCACATATAAAAAAAATGAACTTAAGTACAAATGAAGAAAGACGCGCTAGTGGAGTTTTTAGTGTCCATCCATCGACCGCAACGCACCAGCTACAAAATGGTTCCGGGGACCCGCCATTGCAACATCCTCCATCACTAACGCCGCAATTGCCGCCGCCGGAAAATATATCGATGGTACAAATTTTCCAACTGATGCAGCAGCAAATGACCCAGCAGCAGAATATTTTGGCGCAATTGATGCAACAGCAAGGGTCAAGCCAAAATCCTTTTTCATCGCCAGAACAAATTCTGGATTCGCTCTGCAGTCATGTGAAGGAATTCAAGTATGATGCTGAAGCTGGAACCACATTTGCCGCTTGGTATAGGCGTTACGAAGATCTCTTCGAGAGAGATGCAGCCCGCTTAAGTGACGAAGCAAAAGCCCGTTTTCTTATGCCCAATCTAGGAACCCTCGAGCACGACCGGTATGCAAATTTTATTTTACCTAAACACGCACGAGATTTTTCGTTTTTAGATACGGTCGTCAAGCTCACAGATTTGTTCGGCACAAAGGAATCCCTATTACATAAACGATATAAATGCCTGAACACGCGCAAAGAAGGATCAGAGGACTACTTGGCGTATGCTTGCCGTGTAAATCGAGGTGTGGTCAACTTTGAGCTGGGAAAATTGACAGAGGAGCAGCTGAAATGCCTCGTGTTCATCTGCGGAATTAAGGACGAAAAAGATGTGGAAATTCGACAAAGATTGCTAGCCAAAATCGAGGATCGTCCGGAAATTACAATGGAGCAAGTCACAAAGGAATGCCAGCGCATCATCAATCTGAAACACGACAGCGCTATGATCGAGCGTGAGACGACTGAGCAAGTAAACGCAGTGCAGCATAGAGGAAGACGTTTCCAGCATCATCGTCACCATACATCTGCCAAACCTTCATCCTCTATAAAACCTAGCAATCCCTGTTGGCTGTGCGGATCATTACATTGGTCTCGTGAATGTACGTATCGTTCCCATAAGTGCAAAAAATGTGGAAACGTAGGCCACAAGGAAGGGTTTTGCAAAACTAAGACTGGTTTTGCAAGCACCAACAATTATAAAGCGCATTTTCGTCGAAGACAAACCAACACCAGAACGGTTACAGTTAATGTGCAAAACGTCCGCCAGAGAAGGAAATACGTGCCACTCAACATTAATGGTATGAGTCTACAACTGCAGTTAGATACCGCTTCCGACATAACAGTCATCGGCAAAAGCGTATGGAAGCATATCGGAGCACCATCTCTATCAGCGCCATCAGTGGACGCTAAAACTGCTTCAGGAGGAATATTATCCATCATTGGCGAATTTCGAGCAAACATCATCATCGGAGAAAAGCAACGAACAGGAACTATTTATGTCTCTGAGGCAAATTTGAGACTGCTAGGTACGGATCTGGTCGAGGCATTCTCATTGTGGTCAGTGCCTATTGACCAGATATGCAATGCCGTCTACACATCATCATTCAAGGAGTTACAACAGCGTTTTCCTAAGCTTTTTGGAGTTGGAATGGGCCTTTGCACAAAGGGAAGCGTTACTCTGCAACTAAAGGAGCATCGTCGTCCGGTTTTCTGTCCAAAGCGTCCGGTTGCGTACACAATGTTGGATGCGGTTGATAAGGAGCTTGACAGGTTGCAGGAGTTGGGAGTTATAACACCGGTTGACTATTCCGATTGGGCCGCACCTATAGTCGTTGTACGCAAGGCAAACGGTCAAATAAGAATCTGTGGAGATTATTCGACCGGACTTAATGGAGCCTTGCACCCCCAGGAGTACCCGCTTCCATTACCAGCAGACATATTCGCCAAGCTAGGTAATTGTACTCACTTCACACAAATTGACTTATCGGATGCTTTTCTTCAGGTTGAAATCGATGAGCAGAGTCGAAGCCTCCTGACCATTAACACACACAAAGGGCTGTATTCCTACAACAGACTGCCACCGGGGATCAAGATAGCTCCAGCTGCATTTCAACAGCTTATGGACAAGATGCTTGTTGGCATACGTGGAGTCTCGAGTTATATGGACGACATCATTGTCGGAGGTAGGAATCAGAAGGAACATGACGAGGTTCTTAATCAAACGCTCAATCGCATACAGGATTACGGTTTTACAATCCGCGTAGAGAAATGCTCTTTCAATAAGAAGCAGATCAAATATCTAGGGCATATCATAGATGTAAGGAGAGAGATTTGTTTCTTTATTGAAGTTCAAATCGCTACTGATAACAATTTCAATTTTTGTTCTTACCTAACCTATCAACTCCTCTCCGTTCTTTCTCTCTTACTCTCCTGCCTTCGGCCTCTTCTCCTTCTTACATAGATAGGAACGGCATTAGACCCGATCCAGCAAAAAATTGAGGCTATAGTCAATCTGCCTCCACCATCCGATGTCAGTGAGGTTAGGTCATTCCTCGGAGCAATCAATTACTATGGCCGTTTCATACCGAATTTACGCAACTTACGATACCCGCTAGATGCTTTATTAAAAGAAGGGAAAGGGTTTGCTTGGTCAGCACAATGCAAAAACGTTTTTGAAAAGTTCAAATCAATATTGTCTTCAAACCTCTTATTAACTCACTACGATCCACGACTCGAAATAGTGGTATCAGCTGATGCGTCTAGCGTCGGTCTGGGAGCAACGTTGAGTCACAAGTTATCTGATGGTACTATCAAAGTTGTTCAGCACGCGTCAAGATCCCTCACAAAAGCGGAACAAAAGTATAGCCAGATTGACAGGGAAGGCTTAGCCATCATCTTCGCCGTCACGAAGTTTCATAAAATGATATTCGGTAGACATTTTCGCCTTCAGACAGATCACAGACCCTTATTGCGGATATTTGGTAACAAGAAAGGCATCCCTGTTTATACGGCTAACCGATTACAACGTTTCGCCCTAACGCTATTAATGTATGATTTTGATATCGAATATGTGTCCACAGAGATGTTTGGCAATGCCGACATACTATCAAGACTGATAAATAAGCACGATAAGCCGGATGATGACTATGTCATTGCAAGTTTAGAATTAGAGAGGGATGTAAGGTCAGTCGTCATAAGTAATATTTCATCTCTACCAATTAGCTTCATGGAAATTGCTAATCAGACACTGAAAGACTCTATGCTACGCAAAGTACTAAATTATACACAAAACGGCTGGCCACAAAATACTACTTACGCAGGAGAGTTATCAAGTTTTTATACAAGAAGAGAATCTTTGTCAGCAGTCGAAGACTGTATATTATTTGGAGAGAGAGTAGTAATTCCTAAAGTGCTTCAAAAATGATGCCTTCGGCAGTTTCATCATGGACACCCAGGCATTCAAAGAATGAAATCGCTAGCTCGTAGTTACGTATACTGGCCATACATTGATAGGGACATAAGCGAATGCGTTGCTTCTTGTGAAAGTTGTCAGGCTGCAGCAAAAACGCCGGCACACTCAGCTCCCATTGCTTGGCCGAAGACATTGTCTTCATCGTCCGATTCATCTTCAGTGTATACCTCATGCTCACCTTCGTCAAACGAGGAATCTCCTGTCCTGTTAGCTACCGGCAATCCTACACCAGAAGACAACAATGAGGAAACGCAGCTGGTACAAGCACCACGTAGATCTTCTAGGAATAAAAGACCTCCACGTTGGTTGAACCAGTACCAGCTATCTTAAAAGGGGGAGATGTTGTGGACAGAACGTCGCGCGACATGCCGTCTGGGTTGTCGCTACAAGTAACAACCGTCAGACGTTAGGCTGTCATCGGTCCACGTGCGACGTCAGGGCGCGGCCATATTCACGATCGCGTGTGCGGATGAGCACACACGGCGACAAGCAGGCAAACGATCAGCAAGGTACGTGCGGTTAGGCTAGGCTCAGGTTTTATGTTAGTTCTTATTTTAATTAAAAGTGTAAGTAACAAATGTTTTGTGACTTTTACTAAATTTGTGTTCAACGGACGAAAGAACATAAAAATCTCAAAAAACAAACGAACAACAATTTCTTAAGAAAAATAATCCCGCACCAGTATACAACATAGGAGATTACGTAGTCATAAAAAATATAGATACGGCACCTAATTCAAATAAAAAACTAATAGCAAAATACAGAGGACCGTATATTATCCACAAAATCCTACCAAATGATCGCTATGTAGTACGTGATATTGACGATTATCAAGAAACCGAATTACCATTCGACGGAGTCTTAGAATCAGACAAATTAAAACACTGGGAGCAGCCACACTCGTTTCAAAATATCGAAAACTCTCCAGGCAACACGTTGCCGTTACGAATTCAGGCCGTAATATAAATTAAGAGAATTGAGGCCAATTCATTTGTCAGGTTGGCCGAGTTGTAGACGGTTCAAAATTATAAACCTTGACCACTTATGTATATATACTTATCCACTTATCCACCTTATGTATATAGGCCTTGACAGCTGTCACAATGACAGCTCAACATACGCCTGAAATTACGGCACTGAAAATAAATTATTATCGTTTGAGCCTCGAAAGAGTGAACACCTTCAGCCTTCAGTTATACTTCCGTTATTTCAAATTGTCCGCCATCTTTACACTAGGAAAACTCAATACAAAGCTACAACATAAAAAATGGAAGTTGATACATAAACTAAAAGTCGGCTCTCAACCAATAAGAACTTTTTGAATAATTGTTGTGTAAGGTGTTCTATACACCGTGCGCGCAGCGTTACTTGCCGTTACTCGGTCCTGTCATCGTGATGACACGTGACAACTACCGAGGTATGCGGTTGCGTTCGGCTACCTTCGGCTGCGCGCGCCTCCATTTATAAAAGATCTTTTTTTAACGCGGCCACCCTAGCGAGCAGACATGTCCGCAAATGTCATGACGTCCTGTGATAGTTTTAATATGTTGTGTAAACTACAGGTTACGCAGGCGTTGTGATCAACACCAATGGCATCATCACTAATTGTTGCCAAACAGAATCCCAACACCAAACGCATATGGATACACTTGTCCGGACTAGAAAACACCGTTACCGCCGATGATGTTGTCTCGTCAGTAGTAACAGAACAGAAGATGTGATCGCATTGGCTGGGCATACACGGGACGTCCACGTCCTGCCCACGTCCACATCGAACTTCGTGCAAATCCGAACATAAACGCCTATCCTTTACCGTACGCGAATTATCGGAACAACACAGAATCATAGATACGCGATTGACCGGATGACGATGCTGTGTTGGTTTGGGACTGATACCGTTGAACAGTTTTGATAACTAAACTGTTCAACGGTATCAGTCCCAAACCAACACAGCATCGTCATCCGGTCAATCGCGTCCGTACCTGATTCTGCATCCCTACAACGGTATCAGCCCTAAACCAACATAGCATCGTCATCCGGTCGATCAAGCGTCCGTACCTGATTCAGCATCCCTTCAACGGTATCAGCCCTAAACCAACACAAGATCGTCATCCGGACGATCACCGTTATCTACGTCCTTTCTCTATATCCTTCCTTTCATCACCCGATCCCTTTTGAACACGAAACTTATATTTAAATCTGAATAAAGCAAAAGGACGCCACTCTACGTCTAACGGTCAACTGAAACGGTCATAGTTCTCTGCTCCGCAAAATCACGTCCGGACGTCGTAACCCGAAAGAAAATCTTTCGAAAAAGTTAACTGGCGCCCGAATAGGGACCTCCAAGTCTAAAAGTGAGGTGATATAAAGTTATAAGAAACCTGCACGACGACAACGAGGAAGACGTGACCAGCAATTCGTGGACAAGTCTCCCGAACAGACGCCGAAGGGTCCTCAGTAGGCAGTGCCAAACCGGATCAACCCAGAGCATCGAGCATCGGTCATCGGACGCAGCATGAGATTCAACATTGGCGCAGCATTGTTGATCGTATCGTGAGTCACAAATTATTATTCATAAGTGAGGAAATTAAAGTGAAAGTTAAATTTGATAGAAATCAGTTAAGAGTTATAATCAGTGTTTAGATCAGTGAAAAAAGTGAAAAGGGAACAAAAATTAATATTATTGTCATATGGTGAACGATAGGAAAGATAGAAGGTTTAATTGTTTCGAAAAAATAGAATGACTACTTCTGCACCTTCTAGTACTATGAGCTATGACGAGTTTGTTAGCATTGGGAAAATTCCCGACTATGTACGAGATCTCCCAACCTTTGAAGGGAAGGCGAATGAATTAATGGCGTGGGTCATGGAAGTAGAAAAGGTTCTACATATGTACGCTAGAGTCCCACGAGATTCCACCTTTTTTCATATAATCGAAGGAACAATAAGAAGAAAAATTAAAGGCGAAGCAGCCGAAGTTATTAATACCAATGGAATAGCTGGTGATTGGTCATCCATTAAAAGCACTCTTTTGCTCTACTATAAAGACAAAAGAGAACTGAAAACACTTGATCACGAACTTACTGGGATCAGTAAAAAAGCAACAGAGCCATTAAGCAGCTACTTCAGTCGTGTTAACGATTTGCAAAGTGCAATTATAACCCAAATATACACCGACCCGAAGTACTCTATCAATGCTGAAGCACACGCTTCTTACTTTAGAGAGAAAGCGTTAGAATGCTTCATTAGAGGTCTAGAAAGTCCTCTTTGCTTTTTATTAAAAAATAATAGTCCACCCAACTTAAATGCTGCTTTCAATTATTGCCTAGAATACTGCAATATGAACATGAGATCGGCACCATTTAAGGGTGAGACTCGTTCGAATCAAATACCTAGACCAAGAGATCTACACGTACCATCTCCCCAGCGGCACAGTTACCATAACAATAATGTGCATCAAACACCACCACTACCCCCAAGATATCGAAACTTCCAAGGAAACCATTATCAACAGAGGAATCATTTTCCTACAACTACCTATAATCAACCTGGTCCAAATCAACCTCGATACAATCTTCCAGAACAGAATCTTAAACCGCAACAGAAAATTAACTATCCTCAACCGATGGAAGTCGATCCATCCCTACGATCGAATGCTATTAATTATGCCAATCGACCGGTATATGACCAAAAAGGAGCTCAATCTTCTCCTTGGCAGCAAAAGCAAACCTATTCAGTGGATGCTCCGCTTGAATATGTCCAAACGGCACCACCATTAAATGAAACAAATCTAACAAGTGTAACCCCTGCTGTCAGGAACGAACCAGAAACTAATTTTTTACACACATTAAACACAAGGAGAATTTCCCTTTTTAATAGACTGTGGATCAAATATCAATTTAATTTCACCCAAATTAGCTTTAGCCTACAAAAAATCTAAACCATATGATTATTCTAGTGGTACCATTAAAAGTGCTAATGGAAATTTTAAAGTAACCTCAGCAATTGACATAGCATTTTTTTAACCAAAATCAAGCCTGAAGTTTCAATTTGTTATGTATGATTTTCATCCATTCTTTCTTGGCATCATAGGCACCAGTATGCTTAAAACACTCGATGCTAACCTTTGTTTCAAAACAGATGTTCTTACAATAATAACGGACGAAGGTTATCCTTTCAAAATACCGTTGCTTACCTATGAAAATAAAAAGGAAAATCATTTACTTGATTTTCGTACCAATCATTTAAATGAAACTAACAGGAAAATGCTGACAGATGTGCTGTGTAGGAATAAGCACGTTTTTCATGAACCAGATTTAGCATTAACCTGCACTACAAATGTCGAATGTACAATAAACACCACCGACAGTATTCCCGTCCATCAAAAAGTGTATCCTTATCCTGCGGCATACACAAGCGAGGTAAACAAACAAATAAAAACTCTTTTAGAAACGGGACTAATTAGACCTAATTAGACCAACTAATTAGACCATCCCGATCAGCTTGGACATCCCCAGTCTGGATAGTACCAAAAAAGGAGGATGCGTCAGGTCAGAAAAAATTTAGAATGGTAATTGATTATAGAAAGATAAATGAAAAAACTATTAGCGATCGTTACCCTATGCCCGAAATAACATATGTCCTAGAACAAATGAAAGGGCAAAAGTATTTTTCAACTCTGGATCTTGCCTCAGGATTCCATCAAATAAAAATGAATGAAGATGACATTGAAAAAACTGGATTTTCTATAAATAATGGTAAATACGAGTTCGTAAGAATGCTATTTGGTTTGAAAAACGCTCCAGCTATATTTCAGCGTGCTATAGACGATGTTCTTAGAGAACATATTGGAAAAATATGTTATATATACATGGATGATGTAATCGTATTTGGTAAGTCGGTAGAAGAACATCTACTGAATTTAGAAAAAAATTTGAAAACTTTAGATTCTGCTAATCTTAAGGTTCAGTTAGACAAATCAGAATTCCTCCACAAAGAAATAGAATTTCTAGGCCACATCATATCATGTGATGGAATAAGACCTAATACCAAGAAAATAGAAGCCATCAAACTGTTTCCAATTCCCAAAACTGTTAAAGAGCTAAGATCTTTTTTGGGATTAATGGGCTACTATAGGAGATTTATTAAGGATTTTGCGAAAATTGCCAAACCACTTACTAATATGTTACGAGGTGAGAAAATGCAATCCAGTAAAAGAATATCGCTTGTACCAGCGCAGATCGTATGTTTTGAAAAAATGAAAAATATTTTATCCTCTTCTGATGTTTTGATATTTCCAGATTACAGTGAACCATTCATTTTAACAACGGATGCTTCTGATTACGCCATTGGAGCGGTTTTATCGCAAGGAGAATTAGGAAAAGATAGACCTATTCATTTTGGATCACGATCTTTAACCAGAGCCGAAGAATCGTACTCTGTTCCTGAAAAGGAAATGCTTGCCATTATATGGGCACTGAAAACATTTAGAAATTATCTGTATGGAGCTAAATTTAAGATACTGACAGACCATCAACCGCTCACATTTACACTTTCTTAAAGAAATACTAATGCCAAGTTAAAACGATGGAAAGCATATTTAGAAGAACACGATTACGAGATTTTATACAAGCCAGGGAAAACTAATGTAGTCGCGGATGCCTTAAGTCGAATGGTATACTCCATGACAGCAACGCAACATTCAGCTAATGACAGCGATGATTTCTTCATTCCATCAACTGAAGCGCCTTTGAATGTATTCAGGCATCAAGTTATCCTTGAAGAGGGAATTGGAGATATTCAGACAACTGAACCATTCCCGAACTTCAAACGAATCAAAATAATGATTTCAAATACAAGCGAACAAACATTACTCAATGTCTTAAAAACTTATTTCGATCCTTCGAAACTTAATGGTTTATTAACCAGCGAATCTATGATGGGGAAACTACAAGAGGTATACAATAAAAACTTTGGAAGACAAAATATGTTAAAAATCCGATATACTCAAAGGATATTGGAAGACGTACCAAACGTTAAAAAATACGATACCGATTCATAGAGCCAAAAGATGGGACACAATAGGAACTGTTTGGAAATTCATTGCAGGAAGTCCTGATGCAAATGATTTACGCCTGATAAATACTACATTGAACGGGTTGATTACGAATAATAACGTTCAAGTGAAAATAAATAAGGATTTAACGCTTCAGCTAACAGAAACTTTGAAAACAATCAAAGATGCGCTTAGACTGTCACGAGATTCTTCAATAGAGTTCTTTTCCCTCAACATTCTCCTTAATCTCAAATACTTGGTCGATAAATTGAGTTTGGTAGCAGATAGTATTACTCTAGGGAAATTAGGTATAGTAAATCCTCGTATATTAAACCGAAGTGAAATAGATTTGTTAATGAACGATTTACAAAAACAGAATATTCCGTTTCAAACAGTTTCAGAAGCGCTATCATATGTGACTACGAAAATAGCAACAAATAACAATGAACTGTTATTTATACTTAGCTGCCCGAAGCTGACGAACGATTTATATAAGAAAATTGAATTGTACGGTATAACGCATAAAGATAAGAAAGTTCATGTTCTCAACCAATTTTACCTATCCTTAAAATCACAACTTTTCATCGTCCCGAACTTTAACAAGAACATTTACGGCTTAGAACAACTACAAGAAGATAACGGAAAATGCGTACCAGCTATACTCAGAGGACAACAAGCAACATGTGACTTCATAACAAACCCAGCAGCGATGGAAATTCTCCAACTCGATAGGACACACATTCTGATCAACTCAGCGGCAGAATTCACTATTAAAACAACATGTGGTATTAAGAAGAGAAACTTGACAGGCTCTTTTCTCCTATCGTACCAATCATGTGACATATTCGTTAATGACGAAGAGATTTATGGTATAAACGTCACATCGAAAAACCACATGCTGAACCTTACTCTAGAACATCTACACACAATGCATATGGATTTAAGAAGCGAAATGCATCAAATACGGCTAGAAGCCAAGAGCTTCACATGGAACAATTGGTCCATAACAAGCGTTATGAGCACACCTGTAATGCTGATTATTGCCGCATGTATTTACTACATTGTGAAGACCCAGAAAACGAAAACAGTGATCAACATAAACGGACAGAAACCGGCCATATCACCGAACTCAAACAACGACAACGATAACACTTGCGAAGAGAACGAGCCAAACACCCAGATAAGTCCAAACTTTCAACCGCCCACAATGATGGAAGTTTTTCGTACGGAGCCTCAAATCTAAGGAGGGGCAAGTTAACAAACGTTCAAAACAAGTACGATCACGTTCAAGCGATCCTTCACTTCCGCCGTCCTAAACTAATAATTATTCATATTCCGAGATAAAACCGTTATCGCCGTCGACCCTCGGACCATCAACGATCCTTCGCTTACCTGTTCTTGTTGTTTTTCGTTTCCTTCCACATCCTTACTTCCCGACCCAAAATATTTTGTAAAATCTTAGAAATACACCACTCTACGTCTAACCGCCAACTGAAACGGTCATAGTTCTCTGCTCCGCATAATCACGTCCAAACGTCGTAACCCGAAAGAAAATCTTTCGAAAAAGTTAACTCGCGCAAGCGAGACACAATAGTCGTCCGATCAGCCCGTATGATCCGTACGCGTCATTCTAATAGAAGCATACGCAAAATTCAGAGAGGATCTAGGATCTTACCCCCTAGTTCCTTTCATAAACATTTTCTTTGCGTTTTGAACTAAACGAATACGTTTATATGCTGACGTTAGACAAAAAAGAGTTGTAGAAATCGATAAACATTTTTCTGTGAAACTAATGGTTGTTTTGGAAATGGCTTATGATAATGAGCAAATTAAATCTTCTATTTCTGCCGGTAAATGTAAAAAAAAAACAGTACTATCGAGCATTTCCGTGTGCTTATTTCGCGTAGTCTAAAATTTGTTCATGTAATTATATTTTTTATGTAGGTTTAAGATAAACCATTGCAAATATTGAGTTCTTAAAAAAATAATATTGTTTTAATAATATCGGGAACCGCTTCGCAATGTGTTTGTGGTGTTCAAACATTCCATCACAAAAAAAACAATGCTTTTTTTCCTAGTTCTCACAACGGTTCGATCATAACACATCTGTTTGCAATCCATTCTTTTCACTTTACAAGAGCAAGGCTGCGTAAGCGGGTCGTAAGAGCAAGCCCGCTGATCTGCTCTCATGAGAATTATTTCCGATTCCTCTTTCACTTCGTGCTTTGTGGACGCCTTGTGGACGCGTCCAAGGTAGGACCTATTTTTTTTTTAATTTTTGTATGACTTCGTGGATTTCGGACGTCCAGTGGACGTACGTGTGTGACCAGCCATTCACCCTACTGTGAAAGGGCACCGTTCCCAATACAGTACGAACGCAATCTTTCAAGGTTAGAATTCCCGCTACATTCCGTGATAATGCCCTTAACCCCAGTACTTGGCCGGCTGGTCTGTATGTAAGAGATTTTATATTCGATGAACGGCATGCTAATCCGAAACCGACAAACACAAACGCTACTACCAGGAAATTCAACATGCAGCACACACCACGGCAAATGGAATTCCCACGACTACACGCACCGAGCACCATTCGCACGCAGCATCCACTACTAACACACAGAACAAGCCCGACGCACTGCCAAAGACAAATCAACCCACACTAGAGCACTTCCTTCGTAAGTAAAGACTGTGTTTCGAAAACAATACAAATGCCACTTGATGTTTATCATACGACGTTGAAACTAGCACAAAACTGCGATTCGCAATCTATCAAGTTTTACTACCAAAACACACGTGGACTTAACACAAAGATGCATGAATTTTTTCTCGCTATTTCGCTGCACGATTACGATATCATCGCATTAACGGAGACTTGGTTGGACACTTCTACACCATCTGGCTTATCCTTCGTTAACAAATACTCTGTTTATCCCACACATCGCAACATTGTTTTAAGGTTCGATATACACTTCTATTTATTCTTGATCGACTGTCTTTTCCGAGTGTCAACCAGTCAACTACCCAAGGGAAACATTTAGACCTAGCGCCATACAGAACTCAGAAGTGCTCGCTCTCTCGCTCACCGATGGGTCGACCGTTTTGAGAGAATTCTCTCACGCTTTGCATTTCTCCTGCGTCATTCTCGCACACTTGTACACGTAGCGCACATCGGTCTTGTAGGTATAGGTGAGTTTAATGAATGTGTCTTCCTTGCACATGTCTTTCTTCTCCGTCACACATAGGCGAATCGTCCAGCTGAGCGTTTTGTGACTACGAATGGGGTAGATCACGGTCTAAGCCAGTTTTTTTGTATGCGTTTTGACGTTTCCAGGCTTATCCGCTTACAGCTCGCCATACAAATGGCAAGCCAAGTTAAGCCTAGGAAGGAAGGATTAGATTGGTTTCTCAATGAAAGTACCCAAGTACCCAAAACCCAAACTCGACAAATGTCAAAACAAAGAATTTTGCTAGCTGGTCTGAGCCAGGTTAGGCCATGTTTCCTGTGTGCGAAAAAGGTAAACAATTTTTTTTTTAACGAAAAGAACTGAAAAAGGATTTTTTTGATAATCATACTTGTATATTATTTCAAATACATTGAAATTAAAATTAAATTATTAAACTTAAATCGATTTTCCTCAAATTGTAGTTTACAAAAATGATCCCTTGTGTCATTCTTTATGTCAAAATGCTATGTCCTTTACAAATCTGTACAGAATGATACAGCCCGGTACCTGGATTATTTGGCAGATACAGGCTTAAAGCTTATGCTTTCTAACTTTTGGGATGATCTACCCCAATAAGTGTGTGACCCCATGTGACAATGCATTAGCTCCACACGATTTGCCTTGTTTTAACCCAACTTTTTGATCGTGGATTAGCCTGCACCAATGCATCGCTAACAAAAAAATATTTGAAACTATGCAGTGCAGTCAGAAACGGTTCACGCACTACGCAAATTAATCGGTCCTGGAGGCCTCGAGGAGCAAGAGGCTCTGAACATCAATAATACCAACACCTAATTTCAACTAATTTCCAAAGAGCATCATCCGCTATAGAGTGTAATTTTGCTCACTTAATGCACTTAAGATTTTCACGCATAGTGAGATACTGTGCGTATCAGCCATTATCCGTCCGAACGTTTTTGTTTCCTCTTGGTCCTTCATTGCCCAGTAAAAAATGCTAACACTTCTCGAATAGTCGGCTTCTATCTAGCACACAACAGCGAAATTTTTGTGATTTGTGATAAAAGTGATTTTTTAATAAGGTTTTGAATAACTGCCAGTTAGCTTTTGAATACAGTAGGTCGCCGCTTTACGCTAATGTTTGAGACCGAACGTTTTAGCGTATATCGAGTTTTCGCGTATAACGAGTTTCCTTTGACATATCGTTTATACTACACATTGAAGAGGTGAAGAGTTGAAGAGTTGACATAAATAAAACACCAAACAAAATTATGTATTTAATCAAAGCAAGTTAGATGTTCTTTCCAGAATAATTATGACTACTTCATTAGATCAAACTATGATAAAGAAACTAATAACACATTTAAATAATAATTTATAAAACATTCCATTTATTTCACAAATGTTCAATGTTGTACGTTAAGACAAAGCTACGATGTTTGAACAAAATTATCCATTAATAGTTGTTTTTAATCAGTTTTCTTTTCATTGTATATGTTTTTATAAACCTCTATTTCCTTCCTAACTCGGTTGCTTACATTTGTTGACCTTTCTTCGTCTTCAGCCATCGCTTCAAATTCGGATAAGGCCTTTTCAATGTTTTCAAAGGCAACCTCTAACCTTTTTGAGTTGAATTTGTTTTGGTTTGATTCCTGATTTTTTTCATCGTACTCCTCGTTATATTCGTCCAGTACTTCTAAAGTATGCATTTGAATTAAATAATTGGGTGTCCTGGAGCGTTGTCTAGTAGTAAAAGTGCCTTAAATGGAATGCCATTATCTCTGCAATACTTTTTTATCTCTGGCACAAAGTTTTGATGAAACCATGTATTAAAAATGGAACGAGTTACCCATGCTTTCTTGTTTGATTTCCATATTACCGGTAAGGACGCAATTTCGACGTGTTTAAATGCTCTTGGTTTTTGCGAATGGTACACTGCTAAAGGTTTCAGTTTTAAATCACCCGTCATATTGCCTCCAATCATAATCGTAATTCTTTCTTTAGATGACTTCAAACCAGGCATTTGTATCATATCATTGAAAATATCGCTTTTTGTTGGCATCTTTTTCCAAAACAATGCAGTTTCATCAACATTTATAATTTGTTCCGGAAGAACCCCTTTTTCTACAATTATCTTTTCCAACAAATAAGGAAAATTACCTGATGCTATTTCGTCAGCACTTGCAGCCTCACCATGAATCTTTATGTTCTTTAGGTTTGCACGTTTCTTAAACCTTTTGAACCAACCTGTACTGGCTTTGAAAGAACATTCCGAATTTTCCGAAACTTCAGTACAGCCTTCTATAATATCTTGGTACAAAGATTTTGCTTTGATTTGGATAATTTGTAAACTGATAGGAATTCGCTTATTCATCATATCTTTTATCCATATAAGTAACAAATTTTCCATTTTTTCTATTGCGTCATTGCGTTTCCGAGTTGCCATTGAAAATCTGTTCGCAGAATTCCGCAAAGTGTCTTTTGTTTGAATGATGGTCCGCACAGTTGATTGTGGACGTTTTGTTTGCCGGGCTATTGCTGCATAATTTTTTCCTTCCTCGAACATTTGTATGATTTCGAGCTTTTCTGCAATGGATATCGCACACTTTTTTCATACATTTGTATTGTTTGCTGCCATTTCCGACGCTACAAAACTGCTGCTTTGAGACACTAAACTTTTTTTAAAAACCAGTACAGCTCGTGTGTTGATCGGAAAAACAATCTAAAATTTCTTTGAAATCCAGTTCGTTACAGGCTCATTCGTTTAATCATGCATGTTGAAAACTTCATCCACCCAAAACACAGCAAAATTGCCCGAGTAGAAATCAAACAACAATGGTAAACGCTATGACCTGTCATGTTTTCAAAAAATCCCGTATTGCGAAATCGCGTATATCGAGTATGGCGTACTGCGGCGATCTACTGTAGTTAAATACTTGTCTGTCAGGTTAGTTAATGGAGGTTTTGTTTCTGATTTGAAAGGAAACTGGAAGATGATCGGAAGTTAGTTCTGTGAGTGTAACTGGGTTGGAAATATCGAGGTTGTTATTTGTTAAAACTACATCAATCGTCTATGGTGAGCAGTTCGAATTTAGGCGAATCCGAAAAGTATATTGAAAATTGACCTTTTTGAATTTCCTCAAATAGGGATTTTTCTGCTTGATTAGCAGATACGTAGTTTCAAAATCTATGCCGTGCGTTAAGGTCTCCGGAAACATAATAATTATTAGCTGTATTAGTTAATTTTTTTATGTCTTTCTTGAAGTTAGCGATATTGGAATTACCACCCGGGTGATATGCGGAAATTATTGTTACAGGAGTGTTCAGAGTAAAAATCTTTACTCCGATGGCTTCAATTACCTCCAACTTAAATCCAGGTAACAATTGTGCTTTATACAGCTTCTTACAAGCAATAACGTTCCTCCTTTGGGTCCCTGAAGTCTATCAAATCTATAAACTTGGTAGTTTGGTATACTAAAGCGTTGATCAGGTTTTAAAAATGATTCTGTTATTGCCATCACATCTATCGAGTGAGTGGTAAAAAAATTAAATAAGTCTAGTTTTTTGTTTGTAATGCTATTAGCATTCCAGTATGAAATATTGATATTAGCTGTATTATTCATTTTAAGGGAAAAAGAGTTTTTGAACTATTTTAAATACGACCATGATTTGGTCTTCTTTGGATGAACATCTACGAAGATTGGCAAAAGTTTCGGTTTTTATTACCGCGAGTTCGTCGGGTCCAAATAAATATTTTTGGCTAGTATTTGTGACATCTGCGTACGATGCCGATTGAGGAATTTGTGTGAAGGAATGCGAATGTTATCTGTTTTGTGGTTCTGGAACAGGGAAGAGGTTGGGTTCATGAGGAGAGGAAAGTTATTATTTGAAAACGTTACCTGTCTAGTTTGCGTTTTTCAGGTTCGTTGATTTCCCTTTGTTGCTTCTAACTTATTTCGATTTGGATAGCCGGTGTAATTGGCTGTGTGGTTACCTCCACAGTTCGCACACTTTAACTTGTGCGTTGGTATAATCCCATCGGTACTTTCTTTCGCTAATGGGCATGATGTAGAAGTGTGATTGTCACCGTCAATTTGATACATTTTGGCTGTCTAAAGCAATAATCCCCGCCGTGGCCGAAACTCTGGCAATTTTTGCACTGCATTACACCGCTTCTATTGGAGTAATACTTCCAATTCACTTTTCGATGGTCGAGTGCAGTTATCGTGCGTAGCACGTTAACTGCACTCGACCGTTCCTTTGTCGAAATGTTACAAGTACGCAGTTTGTTCGTCGTAGCGCTTGTGCTTTACTGCTAACTTTTTAATTGTCACTGGAGTCAGTTTCTCATCCATTAGAATTTGTTGTAAGTCCTCGATTGGCATGTCCATTAGTCCAAGCAGGACGATTTTCGTTGTCTTATCTTCCTCAAGTTGATAAGATCCACTCTTATCAACTGAGGTTTATTTTTTTGAAGTGGTTGAGGAGCTTTTTGTGGGTTCGATGGAACTCGTACGCACTACTATTCCTTCAAGCGTTACGTTGGTCGTGTATCGCACACCAGAAGCAATTATCTTTTTATGTATAGCCGCACCGTTGGTACTGGCCACAGCTATTGGTGGTGGTAGTTTCATCGTTTTCGCGTATCTTATGTGCGTAGTCGTATTCACATCGATTACGTCGTCGTCAATAGATTCGAGGATACTAGACGGATTCGTATCCACTTTTTTTCACTGATTTGGACGGAAGGCCTACCACGGATTTATGGAATGTGCCAAGAGGCAAAGAAGCAAGCCTCTTAGATATAACACTTCTAGCCCGGCCCATGATGGTCTAAGCGAAAAGATGTTTTGTTCAATCTAACCCTGTATATGTGTTAGGTGTTCCTCGGGAGCTAGCTGATGCACGTCCGTTCGCTATCGACAGTGAAAATGTTCTGATTTTGTCTTGTTATTGTTCAAATGTTGTATAAAAAATCATCTTCTCATTCTTGTCGAAGATAAAAATCATTATTGGATGCACAATTAGATTGTCATCACGCAGTTAGTTGCTGCATTTGCATTATGGTGCAAACAAGTAATATATTGATGATGAATGGGGATTGCTACTAAAACATAATTCACAAAAAAGAGGCTAGGGTTGTTTACGCTTTGCACATCACACACTGTTTGTTTTTGTTGTGACGTTTTTTGTTGACTGTCCCCACACCTGTTCTTAATTTATGAATATTTTCACTGGAGCAGCGTTATCGTTATTTTGGCTGCGGTAGTGTTACGGCCATTTCGGATGCGTGAAATTACCATCGTTGTACAACGAACCACCGAGAAATAAAGCTACACGTACGCCAAACGGCCAACCCGGAACAATCATTTGAACATTTCACTGGTTTTGACAGAAACACTAAAACACAACGTAGGGATCGATCGCGAACAACACATACAAAAAAACTTACTTGCAGCATGATTCCGGCCAATTATGGAAATAATTGTATTTTATTTTAACTTTAAATTCCCCGAATCAAACATCAACACTCCAACCCCCCTTTCCTTCGTCAGAGATCAAGGATCATTCGTTCCCATCCGATCTCGGTATCGTATAAATTTACACAATCCCAACTTTGGGATCATTTTCCATCACTAATCAGGAGCTTGTGTATCACCGGCTAATATGCCAGTCACAGGTGGCATTCGATGATCATCTTCAATAATTCAACGCGGGAATCGAAACTTGAGCTCTAAGATGGTTTGCTAAGGTGCATCTTATCCTTTTTGTCTAATCGTCTCTATATTGTTCGTGTTGATAGTTCAGGACATAGAACAGTTATTGGTCTGCCTGGTGTACTGCAAGGAAGTGTCCTTAGTTCCCTTTTATTAATTTGTATTGGATACTTGCGTTATGTAGGCGATTTCCAAATATGTCTTCTCTTATCTTCGACTAACGATAATTGTTTGCTTCAGTCCTATTTTCACTCTTTCTCTTCGAGATGTGCGTCTAATGGCCTACACCTTGCGCACTAAAATGTTGCTCAATAAGGTCGGTTTTCTGTGATAAATTGTCTTGTCTTCTGTTTGTATTGACTGTTTGAGCAATGCGCTTTTACGAAAGGCAAGCTTTCAAACACATTATCGGGAATTTGTATTCTCCAACCCAAATGAAGACTCGTATTTGTCAAACTGTTTTCCGTCAACTAATTGTTACGGAAAATTTCCTCACTCCCTTATTGTTTAGTGCTTTTGTTGTGCGTTTTCTACCAAAATGTACATATTTTATTTTAGAGCGAATTTAGAAGTAAAGAGTGATACGAGTGTGCTAGTCGCTGGTGATAGCTGTTACAGTTGATTCTGCTGTAGCAGGTGGTGTTATTGCTGCTACTTTAGCTAGTTTTGCAAAGCTAGTGTGGATAATGTGGCCGTTGTGAATGGCAATAGTACGATAACATGATGCATTGTCAAGCGCATCCGTTCTGCGTACAACAATAACAGCAGCGGGCTTCAACCAGCAGCGTCTGCGATTTCTTCGACAGTCAATAGTAGCAGAATCGATTTAGCAAAGTCTTATTCCACGTACACGTACCTTACGATAACGAATCACGGACCGGATCAATCGGTTGAACTTATGATTTCTGTCCTCTACTAGAAATCGTACGCAGCAGCCAACAGTTGGCAGTTGGCCTTTGGCAGTTCCAACAGTTCCACAGTATCTCCTACAACTTACTATCTCTTTGGAACCTTCACTTGATAAGTTTTTAATTTAAATTTCAATTATTTCTGATCACTGAATTTGAAATAATACCCCAATTATATGTGGAATAAATACATGGCCAGAATCAGTGCAACCCCGAAGGTTTGCAATTACCCGTTCTATGCGGTGTCCTTACTAGTGTTGTGCCTAATTCATTACATCGTTGGCTCAGGCTTCATTTATAGCAGGCTTAATACTAGGGACAATTGATGCGCTATCGTTATTTGAAAAAACTCGTTTCTCAGTCCCACGCTCGATATCTCGACAACAAAATTAGGCTACATGAAACTAGGCACACATACGGCACACAAGGCACACATACGGTGGGAACGTACCTATGAATATAATGACGCGTCGATTCAACGAGTATTCGAGCCACTTTAAGTTAAATCTTTCTAAATAAACAAAGTGAAAGTGGCGATCACTACAATAAAAATCAGTTCGATCTGTTTAAGCATTCTTGCTTTAAGAATGCTAGCAGTGCTAATAATAACTTCATATGTATAAAATTTCTTATTTTGGACGCAAAAATAATTAAAAAAAGTCTCAAATTATGTTTCCGAATGTTATTATGTTTTTTGTTGTATTATGTTTTTGTTTATGATGTATGTTATGTTTTTCTCAAATTATGTTTGTTATATGGACCTAAAGTTGAACCGGAAGATCTTATTGGTTTTTAACAATAAAAAATTTTACGAAAAAAGGAGTTCCGTGTCAGATGTGACCAATAAACTGTTAACTTCAAAGAACAATGTACGCACACGAAGAGCAAACGACGTCTTAGACCGATTCCTGATTTTGGTTAAGTTACGCTAGAAATTTTTCATGCCACCTCAAGGCTAAACACAGATCGGCTGAGACAAACTGATGTGGCAAGATATTTCCCGATCGCGCTTGAGGAAGCGCTGCCGAAGGATCCCACTACCGAATCGATAGCGCTCAGAGGAGACCACCACTATGACAGCCAGCCGGACGATGAAGAAGTGCCCCTGCCATCCTTGGACGAAGTCATCAGCGCCATCAAACAGTGGAAATAGTGCCGAGCTATTCAAGATGGCGACGGAGAGGCTTGCTTCTATCATAAATCGGCTGATTGTAAGGATTTGGGACCAGGAAGAACTATCGGACGAGTGGAAACTGGGATTCATACACCCATTGTACGAAAAGGGCGGTTTGGATTGTGCTACATTCCGAGCCATCACTGTCCTGCATGCTTCCTATAAGATCCTGCCCCGAATATTCTTCTGCAGATGTGTGCCCCTTGCATCAGATTTCATTGGAAGCTGCTAGGTTGGGTTTGTTGGAGGTAAATCGACCACCGATCAAATCTTTACTCTACGGCAAATCCTTCAGAAATGCCGAGAGCACCAGAACAAGGCGGCCTATGATTGAAGGCGGATATTATATAGATCGGATCGAGCTATGGAACATCATGGAGCAGTACGGATTCCCTGGGAAGCTGGTACGACTGTTGAGGGTCACTATGGACGGGATGCAGTGTAAAGCGAGGTTGTCGAACATGGAATCGTTCGAATCTCAACGGGGTCTGAGGCAAGGGTCGAGCTCTCGTATTTACTGTTTACTGTCTGCATCAAAACAGTTTACTACAGCATCGTTCGTTCGATTTTGTTGTAGCCCTACCACTATTACTCGCCTAGAGAGCTTTTAGCGCAAGCTAACTCGGTTTGCCCCCTGGTTTCTATACTGACGAGATCGTGCAAACCTTCCATGTTATGCTGCACGTGGCCGGCTTGTAGGTCTTGAGCCTTTCGTCGTCAGAAGACGTAATGCTACGTGCATGTTGACCTGCTCAACAATACCATACTGATGTTCCTCATTGACACCTACGCACCCTACCGACGTCTCAGGACTAGGGATTTCCTGCGATTATCCCAGCCCCGTACCAGTGCTGGTCGGTGCGATCCGATACTTCAAATGTTTGCTGAATTCAATGCAATCTCTGATCTTCAATGCAAATCTTTGAATTCTGCATTTCATCGCATCATTTCAGAGATAGACTTCGTCTCCTGCCATGACCATCGAAACTCCACGGCTTCGTCCTCATTCTTTCTTTGCTTCATTAATTTTGCTTAGTAAATTCTGTAAACAAAATGTACATCTTAATTAGGCCTCGAGGCGCGTTCAAGATTAGTAAACACAGTATATAATTAACATCGCTCTGGAAGGTGTCATGCGTTGCGTGGGCTTCGGCATCCGTGGTACGATTTTCACTCAATCCCTGCAATTCCTAGACCTCGCGGAAAACATCCACATCATCAGAAGGACATCTGCGGCAGTGTGCGAGGCATACATCCGCCTGAAACGTAAGGCCAATAGGATTGGAATGAGGATCAATGCGACGAAGACAAAGTACCTGCTTGCCGGGAGCTCTGATTGTGATAGAGCCCCACTCGGAAGCAGAGTATCAGTGGACGGCGATCTCAAGGTGGTAGCGGAGTTCTGCTACCTTGGTACGATCATAACTTCGGACAACAATGTAAGTAGCGAAATCCGACCTGCTTGCCGGGAGCTCTGATTGTGATAGAGCCCCACTCGGAAGCAGAGTATCAGTGGACGGCGATCTCAAGGTGGTAGCGGAGTTCTGCTACCCTGGTACGATCATAACTTCGGACAACAATGTAAGCAGCGAAATCCGAAGGCGCATTGTTTAAAGAAATCGTGCCTACCACGGGCTGCACAAACTCCTGCGTTCCAGAAGACTCCAGCAACACACGAAATGCATAACGTGTTTCACACTGATACGTCCGGTAGTCCTCTATGGGTACGAGTCCTGGAATATGGTGACGGAAGACGCCAATGTACTCGCTATTTTCGAACAGTGGGTGCCAAGGACTATCTTTAGCGGTGTGTACGAGCAGGGCGTGTGGAAAAGAAGAATGACCCCGAGCTCGCTGTGCTATTTAATAGAATTGATATCCTGACGGGAGTCAAAACCAGAAGGATACGATGGTTGGGACACATGGCATGCAGCCTGCAGTGGAGGAGGGCAGCGTTGGATCGAGATTCCTGAAATCGGATCGGTGACCTGGCCATGTCAGCACGATGTGCTCAACTGTGAGCAGATCAAGAAGAAGAAGAAGTCGAAGAACAACGTTCAACATGCCATAGCAAGGATCCATTTTAAGACCTTTAAGAAGTAGATAGAAAAAACGAAGTGACAAGCAGGCCACGTCCGTTAAAGCGCAAGCTCGAAAGCTGTATCATAATCTACTGCGTAGCAAATCCGTATGTGTTGTCGTGGACGATGAGTTAAATTCGACTACAAGACGCTTCTGAGAAGTCAATATTGCACGATGTGTGAAGGCCAGGATGTCGATGATGCCGATAAATCAATAATTACTGAAAAATTCGGTTAACAGAGTATGTGTAATGTGGTCAGAACCATTTGTGACATGAACGAAACTGCGCTCCAAAGAAGGACCAATCGAAACCAAGGGATACCTCAGAAAACTCGTTAAAGTAGCGGAAACAATCGAAACTTTTGCGAAAGATTTGCATAAGGTATTCAATATAGTTGCGAAGAAGTCTGTGCTGAGCCTGAGCAGTAGCGTTAAGGCAAAAGTGCGGTCGTTGGCACATGATTGACATAGTTGTTATTTCTTTCTATGCAATAAACTAAGAACACGATAGTGACATGATTATTAACTAAACAATACACATTTTGCCAAAAGTTGTATATTTTTCCGTATTTTTTATGGTGCTTATACTGTCTGGGGCATCCTATACATGGCCAGAGAAGCGCTCCGAAACTGAAACTACACCATTGTTTGGTGATTTTGTGCAGAAACGTGGATTGGAGCGTTCTCTTGCAGTCTCTTACTCTTGCTTCAAAAGATGTAATACTTTGATTCGTCACTAAATAACCTTACTTTGCACTCCAAGAAGCGTGATATATCGAAAGATTTAATTTTTTCACAACTAATATATCTTTTTCTTTTTCGCCGGCCATCGATAGTTTATCCATTTTTGTATAATCCGTTGTCTGACTATTAATAGGTCAATGTTCATGGACATTTGGTTCTAGATTTGGTCATTCATCAACTGAAGATATGAAAGGAGTTTTTTACGATGTTAACAAATAATGAAGTCTCTCAGGTTGTTGGTATTGACTTATATCGTGTCGCAGACATATATTAGGTCAACAAATGAAATTGTATAATCCTCACGATAAGGGTTAGTTATACGTTAGTGTACATATATGTTAGTGTACACGCATGATCAAATGTTATTAGAATTAGCAATGTTAAGCCTTATTTACACGTTATCAAGGCATTAGTAGTACACGTGATGTTAATAAAATCGCTCATCGCTTTTCAAATCAAATAAAGAATACAAATAAAATATAAATAAAAAGGAAGCGTTCGTAAGAATATGATTAAAAAAATATGTGACAACATTGTAGAAATAGCTTGCAGTACGTCCTTTATACCTTTTTCAAACTCACTCCGTATTTGGTCCCAATAAATAAGATTTCAATCAGCACAATCTAATAAACTGGTTCAGTAGCACTTGTTTGTCCGTTAATCGTTCTTCATGCTGACCCATTTTGTTTTTGAACCAGGATTATAAATGATAGAAAAACCTTCTTTAACTAGTAATGAAAAAAAGTTCAAATTTATGAATTTTTTCTCACTGTTCACTACGAGTTGCACTTCTTTTGTCGGATACTGAATATAACACTCGCCTTCTCTGCTTATTCCATTTTGCGATACCACGGCCTACCTACGGCCAAAACGATCCGTTTTGCGAGTGAAACAATAATTTAACAGCTATGCTCTCTTTACTCTTTTCATAACGATAGTTGCCCACCGTACAACTACTCATTTTTACTTTTTAATATTAGATTATAAGACTATAATTGCTAAGCCTAATGAGTGGACATATATTTCTTGAATAAAGGAGTATACGAACGATTAAACTTGTTTAAAATAATGAATGTTGTGGACTGCATCTGCATTTGATGGAAGTTTTGAGTTACTGTGCAAGGAGGAGTTCAAATGCTTTGATTAGACAAATTACAAAATGAATTGTGACCAGCTGAGACATCAGTCCTGACTATCAACTTAAATTGAAAGCTTTTCCCTATCTACCGCAATAAGGCCGATGTCGATTTCTTTCGGCATTAGATCGCAGTAACATTTTCGATGATCATCAAAGCTGGCAAGTTGTAGCTTGTAGACTTGTGGTTGGAAGTTTTGAAACTCGCATTGCTATTGGCTATATCTATAGCAGATTTGCCATGGAGCACTTGCGCAATTCATCGTCTGCTAGCGTGAGTTTACGGGTCGCATAGGCATAGCGAAGGGTAGCCTGTTGCGCTTACGTCGCTGTGTTGCTGCGTTTTATTGTAGCTGTAAAAGATAATTAAATGTCTTATTCATGTGTTTAGCGCTTGTGTTATAGGATTTGTTTATTGATCTCACATCACCTTGACACATTTGAATAATCGAGCTCATTGACGGATCTCAGACACAAAGGTTAATACGGTAACCCCTCACGTTGATTGAATCCTGGGTCGCTTCGTAGGTTTATATAATAGGATATTTCCAGCTGCAAACAGATTCATTCATTGTAGTTTGTAGGTCGACAAATTGTTAAGTACACTACAATAACAATTTAATGGTCTAATGAGAACACTCACCAAACTCCACTAAATACACACAGCTATGTCCATTATCACACTTTTCCGTACAAAACCTTCCTAAATACTTGCTTTTTATCGCCTTGTTTTAAGTAATATTTTTTTTTTCTTTTCAGGACTACATGTCACGAATTGTATAGATTTCAAATCTTCCATCTCCATTCTGTTCCAAACGCTTGCGATTTATTTATCTTCTCATCACGTCGAAGTTCTGCGTATACTTTCCTCAGTTGCACAACATAGCATTATGTAGGCAAAACTTAGCAACCTTCGGAAATCAATTGTCCGATTTGCTTCATGATTGGCTCTACGAAGCAAATCACTTGCATTGGAAGTAAAAAAGTCTTTTCTTTCTGAAGGTAATTCAGATTCGTTCACAATTAGCCATACTATCACTACCACCAAATGGATAGCGTTTTTCAATATATGGTTCAGATTTGCATTCAGATTTGCATTGTTAAATGCCCTTCTCCTTCTGTTATTCGCGTTCATTGTTCAGGACTTCAAACTCTTTCACTTCAAAAAGGGTTAACTTTAACTTGCACTCCGAGGTATTGCTTGCTGTTCCCTGTGACTGTTCACTCTGGTGGTGCGTTCGCTAACTCGGTTCACTCACGCTTAGTAAATAATCACGGCTGTTCGCTTTGTCGATGAAACAAAGCTTCATACCGCTCGATGCGGTCTACGCTGCCAATGCACAGTGTCGAGATATAATTTTATTTTTGGTAAATAACATAACAAAATTTGAAAATTCCACGATACATGATACACGATGATTTCTTCTGAATAAAGAATATTACCAGTTGACAATGGTAAAATAGTAATTTTGATTATTTTAACGATAGATACAGATTCAAAACCAAATAATTTGTATCTAATAAACGACTTTGAAAACCGGTAACTTTTGCTATCTTTTAAAAAATAAATTAACTTATATGTTGCAAATAAACTTCGACCATTCAATAGCATACCTATTACAAACTTTTTTCGAAACGTCATCGAAAAGCCAAATAAGCCAAATATGTCCGAAGAAGATGCTCAAACGTCGAGCTATTGTCAATATTGAGCAACTGTCGAATTTTGCGTTTGAATTTAATGACAATAAATTATCTGCTTATATGTTTGAAAATATAACTATATTCATATGACACAAACAAAAACAGTGAATCTGTAGATTTTATCTTGGTTTAAATGGCTTTTAACACAATATCAAAGCTTAGATTTTTGCCACGACATACGCCCATCGTGCGAACAAAGTCGACTGCAAAGCACGTAGTGTTGGAAACGTTGCAAATGCTGATTCATGTGTTGAAATTCTCTGAAAAATAACGCAAGTGTTCGAAGGACGGATTCCTCAGTTGACGGGAAACTCAGAGATGGAAGTTTCGTGCGTGTGTCGCGTAACTGTATGTAAAGAGTAGTATCACTCAATGATGGCTTTTGGTTGTAATTTACTTTCCCTTATGCCACTCGCTGTCCACTCCACTCATCGGATCGCTCAACTTCACTGATCGCTCAAATAGATGACTCTCGCTCGGTTGGATTCTTTGGTTAGCTGTTATTCGTTCCGTTCCGTTTCCGCATCCGTCTATGACGTTTGATGGACAATTAAATGCAGTTTTTTTTTAATATTCGCTTCTTTATAATCAATGTATCGCTGTAGTTTCATGTAAAAAATGTGTCAATATGAGTGTAAACGTTATACAATACTCAATAGAATTTAATATCTTTTATGAACTAACAACAAGTGTTCTCAACACTTCACCATGATATGACATTTACCAATCATAGTTCAGATGGCATCATGAGTTAATTATAGTGTAATATATGTAGGGATTATATGAACCATTAATTTTGCGCGTGGAATTCCTGAGCCGATTTAAATGAGTGGAGATGCCCTTCGATAGTGGTAGGTGATGGTTATAGGTGGGTGAAACATATTCTGAACGCTATGACTCAGTGTGCAGGTTCCTGCTACCCTTTGTGTCGGCGAGTTTATCGTCGATTATGGTGTTCACTGTACAAATGCCAAAGAGTGTCCCGGACATCCAGCTTCCTTTAACACTAGAAACCCTAACAGATTCGGCAAAATAAATAGAACATACATCGGATTGCTAGATTTAGAGCAAATATGCATCATTTTGTTGGATATTTGTTCCATGCTCAAAATAGTTTCATGCTTCCATCATAGCAGTCCTGGTCCTTACTAGCCACAATCTCGAGCAATCTTTTGATTCCAACTTCTTATCGCTTAGAAAGTTTGGTAATGCGAGGAAAAGGTGATAATTGCTTGATGCAAGGACGGCCCTATGGTGTATACATTCAAACTTTGGTCTCAAGCGCCCTAGGCTTCTGGTGAGAATCTACAGACGCCAGAGATCTGGTTGAAACACAATTTGGAACATTTTGTTATGTCGCTTACAGATTGACTTTAAGAATGAAAAAGGGAGAAAATAATTTGGCAGTCAAGACAACCGGTAAAATGCCCCCTTGACTGCGGTCAGCGTGTGTAATAACGCTCGATCTCGTGTGCGTGGCCGAGCGGCCCGTGCAAGCGCTTTTGCTATGAGCGGGACGATCGAACCTCCGGCTTAAAGAGTAGAGTCCGGGGAAAGAGTGAACATTAATAACACAGAGGCGCAATGATTCCTAGACAGGTGAACCGCAGTAGGAGTAGAAATGAAACCGACAGGGATAGTAGGGACAAACGGAAACAGTTGCGTTATCCATCGCTAGCGCGGCGCGTCGTAGGCGCACGTCAACGCGTTGTAGCTAAAATAAAATCGCCTTTTTACTTCATTCAAACAAACGTTGTTTTCGTTATTTATGTTGTTAACATTGCGAAAATGATCGGTCATCAAAAAGGAGTAGCCTTCCTCGTTGCAAGAGATAAAGTGAAGCAGGTTTATTGCCCGTTTCCGCTACATGTCATGTAGGCCAATTTTGGTCGTTTCTGGTCAGTCGCTAACTTCATATGATCGAGTTGTTGACAGTAGAGATCAGAATATAGTGTTTGCCCGTACAAAAGAAGGCAACTTAAACTAAACGATACCCTTCCAGTCCCACCAACACTGAATGGAACCTTTTCTGTGCGGTAGTGATGGTTTGGTCCCCGTCTGGCGGCTTCGCAGATGGCAGCTTTCGATCAATGCTAAGACTACTAACATGTCAACTTGTATAATTTCTGTGATTTGGTCGACATTTTCGACGACGTGCCTGTCTTTTGTAGATGCATCTTTAATATCAAACATGTTGTTTACGATTTGCACGTCACACACTGTTTGTTTTTGTTGTGACGTTTTTTTGTTGACTGTCCGCGCAGCTGTTTAATGTATATAGAATATTTTCACTGGGGCAGCGTTAGCTTAATTTTGGCTACGTTAGGGCTACGGCCATTTCGGATGCGTAAAAATTACCACCATTGTACAAGCAACCACGAAATATAGCGGCACGTTCGCCGATCGGCCAACCCGGAACAATCGTTAAGCACTTCACTGGTTTTTGAAAGAAACACTAAAACACAACGTAGGGATCGATCGCGAACATTTGATCCTGGTCACGGCACCAAACCAAAAGTTGCATAACAATTCCTTACAATAGACACAACTTACAACCGACAAACTGAATAGGACAGGGATTATACATGTTTATTGAGAAAAGTACGTATAATGCATCAACATTGTTAAACTAAATCTAAAAAAAAAACAAAATCCGTTGCCTACTGAACGATATGACCTTGCAATGTAAGGCTTTACGACTTATTGTGGAAATAATTATTCTGTTCTTAATGGAAAAAAAACTGTAATTGGGAGAAATTGACTACAACTTTTCGGTCCTTAATATCATTTGTATATTAATCCAGAACTTGAGACGAGGCGTCAAAAATTTACACGAGCTTGGCATCCATACGTGATGGTAATATTATCATTATAGGGTGATAGGTCAGTCCTCATATTCAAGAATGGGGCATCGGCTTTATAATAATCGTGTAGGAGGAGTCCCAAGACACTTCCGAGGCTAAAGATCTCAAGGTATCGCATCAAGCTAAACAGTTGACATTGTATTGTTCAGATATCTTTCACTTTAAACATGGTGCCGTCTTCTTTGAGTTTGTACAGGTGTTCGTGGTGCCATGACTTATTGAAAAACCAGGTATCAAATTAGGAGGTTGCCATTACAAAACTATCAACTATCATCCGAGTTTGTGGAAAATTACGAACCTCTTCGATTCTTTGTGTAGAAGCTTGTGACCATTTAGTCACATTTACACTCAGTCGGTTTTCATGTTCAGGCACAGTTTAATAATAAATAGCAAATTTTAAGAAACAAAATGACAAAGCATCCACTCATTGAAGTTTAATAAACTGGACTGAGTTTTCAATATAAAAAACGAGATTTCTTTCAGGGTACACGATATTGCTTAAAATGTTTTTGCAAGATGGCTTCTTCACCGAACACATCGTTTTTCAATAAACGCGTATTGGTTTTTCGGAATGTGTTTAGAATTACGATTTCAATGTGACGATTTCATCCAACCGTTTGGATTTTTTAACAAGTTCAGTCTAACAACCGTTTTCTACCCGTGGCTATCCTATAGGTTTTAACAATTTCTCCTGGATTTTAACGCAATGAATTTTATAGCAATGCGGGCTTCTCCTGCCTGGTTTTCTCACGACAGGACCAATGCCAAATTCTATTCCGGCCGTTCTTGAAGTAGAAATCAAGGAAAGTCTTAAATGGAATTGCAAGACCTCTGAGGTGAAAATTTCAAATGGAAGAGGGAGCTCCATTTACAATTTTTCCCCAAATAAGCAAGCCGACGGGGGATTTGGTCCCCGAATGGTCACAAATTTGTATCTGGAACGAGTTTTTCTAGCCTTGGGTTTAGCATGTCCCTACATTTATCTGGAACTATCAATTCTTCCGGGTCAAGGGACATTTGATGCACCCAGCTATCTTCGTGCGTTCCGTTTTTTCGGTCATTTTTCCGCTTTTCCGCCATTTGCAAACAGCACATTATCTTCCGCACGGGTACTCGAAAAGAAGGAGAAGACTGAAATTCGCGCTAACAGGAGTCGAGGAGCAGTCAAGGGTTAAAAATAGAGATGGATGATAATAATTTTCTACAGTCAATTGATGTATTCATTGACCCTGGGGGCTATGCTAAGAAATGTAAGGTTTAGGATATTGATTTGATACAAATATTGAGGGTGTAAGATGACGTCGTCTCAGTTTTGTATGACAGTGAAGTATGTGAACTAAAAAGGTTATGTTGAGCATGGAAAGTTTACTAACGCGAATGGAGTTTAAGAAAATCTAGATCTTCATTTAGATACTATATCGTCAGCGTTCCCGCTGTGATCATGTTTATAATGATGCATTGTTTGAAGTAAATCCAACCTAAAGTACATAATTTTTAGTCCGGATTTTAGAACATTGGTTGAACATTTGTAACTTTTCAATGCTCGTTTGATGTCGTCGATCATCGATCATCTGGGAGGATAAACAAAAGAGAGCGAGAGAGACAGCGAGTGACATCGAAGAGAGTCATTCTCAACCAAATGTCATTATTGAGAGATGCTGCTCTCACTGGACACATAAATGAAACTTTCGTCTGAGTTTTCCGCCAATTGCGGAATCCGTCCATTGAACACTTGCGTTATTTTTCCGCGAATTTGAGCGATTCAGAATGCTTGCAACACCACCAGCGTGTCGGTCGACTTGCTTCGCACGATGGGCAGGTGTCGCGGTAAAAATCCAAATTTCGAACTTGTGTTAAAAGACGTTTAGACTAAGACAAAAGATCCATTGTTCATGATTAATTATGTCTTCATGAATATGAGCAGTTCAGTTGTTATCATTGAATTTATACGTTTAATTCGAAAATAACTCCAAATTTACAATTGCTCGACGTTTAAGCATCTTCTTACAAAATATTATGCTGTTTTGCATTCCGTTAATTTATGGAGAAACGCCAAATGCCTCAAAAAGTTTGTATGAACTCGGTTATATTACGTGTTTCTTTGTTGTGAATATTTTCAAATTAAAGAACTATCCTTGCAACAACTGAGAAAATTTAACACAAAAGTAAAACCACAAAGTAAAAACACAAAAGTAAACACCTTTTTTCGAAGTCGGTTATTAAGCATGTATTATTTGCTTCTAAGTGTGTAGCTACCTCTAAGATAATCAAAATTGTTAATTTATCAATATCAGTGAGTGTGCTTTTTTCAAAAGTACGAAAAACATGTATCATGAAATTTTCTTATTCGATAATGAGAACTAAAGCAATATTTTTTCCGAAATTTGTTCACAATTACCCATAGTGCCTGTGGGGAGGTTAGTCCGGAGCTTGAGACATGGAGCTGCGTTTAGTTCCTCTCTGACTGGTTCAGCGAACAGTTGTGACTAATGCAACATCTTCCAAGCGCAATTGAACTCTTTTTGAAGTAAAAGGTACTTTCACCGACAAAGTGAACAGTCGTGAATATTGCAACATCTTCTAAGTGCAGGTGCCAGGAAACCCGTTTTGAAGTGAAAGGAATTGAACGCATGAACAATGAACGCGAATAATAGTGCACCTGACAATGGAACCACAATCGAACCCGACCGTATCTTCAGAAAAGCTGTCCATTGGTTGGTAGATTTAATTCGTCTCATAGTGAACGAGTCTGAACTGTCTCCAGCAAGAAAACATTATTATTGGTTAACTACAACGATGTTGCTTTATCTAGCCAATAATGGACATGGTCGTCAACTCTATGGTCTGCTGAGTATATCCCACATAGTGCTGCATTGTGCAAATGAGGAAACATTAGGAAGTGTGCAACTTCACGCGACAAGAAGATAATTAAAACGCAAACAGAATGGAGATGGAATTTGGGATTTGAAATCCCATAAGACTCGTGACACGAAAACAAAATACATGTATTAGATGAAACAAAACGACGAAAGTGGCGCTTTTGAAACGTTCTCGATGGACAAATGTGATACTGGACCTGTGACCTGTGATACTTTCGTAGAAACCTTACAAGGGTAAACAAACACGTTTTAGTGCTAAACGAATTCGAAATAGTAAACCAAAACAACAAGGAAAACCACATATAAAAACGATCGCAACAGAAACCGAGTGAAATAAAAACCAATTTTCCCACAAACAACTTCTAAATCGTTTAAATCGTCTTTCGTCAATCGTCTAAATCTTACACGGCCTTCATGAAAACCGGTTTTGTGGATCGAAGTACGCTTAAATTGTGCGCACGTGTGAAGATTGATGATGAAAGTGGCAACTCATGGATCAGCATTTGGTTCGTACGTGACGCATGGCATTTGCAAATGCGACATACTTAAATTACGCTGTAGAAGCTCACCATAACACTTCGATTCACAGCACTTTTCTAGATCAAAACCAGCGGGACGAAAGGAGTTGGTGAGTGAGCTACAACACACATATTGATTGGGTGACGAAACGCGTTACTGAAGGTGACGTTGATTGAGTCTGCAAGTTGCATTGGCGATCGGACATACGACACCTGCGGTGTCATCAACTCTACGCACATTACCAGCATCGATGAAGCGGATAATCAAAAACCAGAACCAACGCTACTGTAGGATCTGCATCAGCCCTTTCGATCCCAGTCCAATCGTGCGCAGGAAGTGCATCCTGTTGGTAAGAAGCATGTACTTCCATCGTAATAAGACGAGAAGTCGTTTCATAAAGCAAGTGCCAGCTCCCATGGAAGTTGTTCCAGATGCGGCGGAAGACGTTGCGTCGTGATGTCGGCATGAAATTTGCTTTTTGTGAGGGAAAGACTGCTAATCCGTGAACAGATGCAGATACTTCAAGGGAAATATGGTTGCTGCAATTCTAATATTATTTTGTTTAACTTCAAAGTTACGTGAATCCTGTAAGTTGTTAACGCCAACTATACATGTTGATGAAGATGAACAGTACGGTCTGTAAGCGAAAATATTACTTACCTGACAGCTTATATGTCGCTGGTATAGATGCCTGGGTATTCCAGGTTGAATTTTCATACTATTATTTAATCGTAAGAGTTGTATTGTAAAACTTCGAGAGCCCAATTTGTAAAGATAGATGAACCGTACTGATACCTGGTACCTTAAAAACGAAACGATGAGGGGGTAATTCAAAAACGCAAAGTGAGAGACGACGCAAGTTAACTTCTATAGGCTATTGACACTGTTCTGTTGACACTGCTGGCATTTAAAAATATTTACAAGTACAGTATCTGACAAAAAAAGTACAACTAGTGCAACGGCATGGAAAAATGGTTATTGCAATTGATATCAGATGTATTGTCAAGAATAATTACAAATTCAGATGTGTTCTCAGGAACCATACCAATACTAAAAAACGAAACTTTGTGTATGGTTACGATAAGAGCAATGACAAAGGAAAATCAAATTGCTATTTAAAAGGAAGAACAACAGACAGGGATTGGTCACCCCACAATGGTGGAAGCAGATAGACCATCAGAAGTAAGAAAACTATTTAAACTGGAAATGGACATAAGAAATAATAAAATAGGGGCTCGTAGTGAACAATAAAACTACTAAAAACACGCTACGAATAATTGAAATCGCAATTTTTAGAAAGCGAAAATAAGCCAAACATTACAGGTTGCGCTGCATCAAATATGCCTAACGGAAAAGAGGTAAAATAAATAAGCAAACAAGTGAGCACTACCAACGAATGGTAGAATTTTCGAATCTTACTCACTGCAAACAATCAAAGAAATCGCTAATAAGGTGAATTCCGCTCGTGAAATTGTCAAATTTACTCAACCTCCAAGCAGGAAGAAAGGCTGATAATTATTTTGATCATCGTGTGACCTCTTTGGGAGGACATATAAGCCAGTATAGACACTGTTGCAAAATATGAGACAAATATCGATGGAACAAACGTCAATGAATATCAATAAGGCTATTAAACATACGAAAGAGGGAAAAATCATGACGGTAGCTCCCTCAAAGCCCTATAATGTAATTTCTATAGATACAATAAGAACATTACCCAAATCCAATAATACAAACAAATATGCAATAACATTACAATGCAACTTAACAAAATATGTAACTGTATTGACAAAATTATATATTATATATTAACAAAATTATATAATTATATATTCACAATATTATTTGCTTTAGCAGAAAACTTTATGCTTATTTTCGGAACTTTTATGGAATTTAAATCCAAGGGCCAAGAATTAGAATATAACAACGAAGTTTAGAGTAAGATTTTCAGAAGCATTACAATTTGAACAAACATTTGCAGCAGGGCTCCTGAAACAATCTGTTTTTTGGAAAAAATAACAAATGTATGAAAGAATATTTTAGAAATTATTCGAATTAACACCACGATGATTGCAAGCAATAGACAAAGTTTTATGTATCCATTTACAATAGCAAAGGACATATAGTTGCAAAATATAATCCATATGAATTAGTATTTGGCAGAAAAGCATATGTTTGTGTCGTCAAGTTATTGGCTTCGTTGATTTGAGACAAAACTTCAAGAGGTTTACTTTTCTAAGCTTACACCGTAAGCTGCACTGAATGTCGTTCAATCTATGATATGTTTATGTTTTAGAAAGAAATCTGGTGAATTTCAACCCATTATAGCAAAGGTTTTTCAAACCTGAAAAATTCCCAGAGGGTAATTCGAAAAGGCACCGCATAGAACGGATAGTTGCATACCTTCGGGGGCTGCTCTGATTCCTAGATGGATCCCCAGATCCCCAGATGGATCCGAATGCAGCGTTCGTCCAATCAAATAATGCTACATTAATATGCCCCATATTCTATGCATCCTGCCGGGCGACTGTTCCAGCAGTACTGTATCGACCAGTACAGCAAGATGAGATGCAACGCCTGAAATATATGTGTGAACCTTAAGCATAGCTTCAGGCACCGAAGCGGGCGTGGGCAAAATAGAACTTTCTGGTGCTGAACAAACCATAGACCAACCAAACCAAACCACGATTCCTTTATATATTTATTAGTTAGTCAGTTGTACTATTTTGTATAGCCCAATGAGTAAACAACACTAATTTAAATTTAATATCAATAATTTATGTTCCAAATAACCGGGCAACTAAATTGCTAGGGAAAGTTTCTGTGTTAGAAGACTGGATCTATGGCCTTAACAATAAGATCAAATACGGAAAGACATCTCCCTTGCGTACACTTCGGAGTTCTGATTCGTAGCCCTGTAACCGGGCCGTTGAGCTAGTCAATAGAATCAAATAAAAGTACCTCAATGTTATCATCAGGCGTGCAACTGGTCAAATATAGGAGTGATTATTGTAATCTTTTACAATTCCAGGCCGTATTTTTCCGAAAATGTTGGAATTGTCCATTTTTTCATTCTTCATACATTCTTATTTCATTAATTTCTCATATACTCCACAAAATTCACTTCGTCTTTCAGCAGCAGGGGAAACAATTATTATTATTATCATTTTTATTGTTCAATGGACGTATGTCAAATTGAACATGGATTACATGGATTATAAATATTACATTTTACATTTTTCATTTACATTTACATTACCAATCTTAATTAAAAATTATCCTATCCTATTCGTCCACGTAAGTAACCTGTTAGTTTTAAATGCATTTGTGCTAATGTGAAAGTCATACTGTTTGCAGAACTCATTAAATGTTTTGCACATAACGATCAATAAGTGTAGTTTCTGTTCGCGAATGGAATTTTTAATAATTCCCTAGTTCTAAGCGTTCGTCCCGGTGAGTATAAATTAATTTTCTCTAGCAAGTATGGGGCGTCCATTTCATTGGCAAGGAGCTTTGCTACAAACGTTGCCTGGGCTATATGTCGTCTGTAATAAAGTGGATGTAAACCTAACCGTGAGCTGCGGTCAAGGTAACTTACTTTACTTGCAGGACAAAACCACGAAACATTACGAAGTGCAAGCCTAGTAAACCTGCGCTGTACCGACTCTAGTCTGTTAGTCCAACCTGCGGAATGTGGCGTCCAGGTTACAGAGTTAACTTCTAGCATCGAGCGTACTAGCGAAGCGTAGACTGCCTTTAGGCACATTGGGTCACTGAAGTCTTTTGCATTTCTGATTACGAAACCTAACATTCGATTTGCTATATCTATCATAGTTTTGTAGTGTTTCTTAAGTGTTAGTTTACACTCAAGGATAGTTCCAAGGTCCCGAATTTCAGTTCTTCGTGCCAGTTTGTTGTTGTCAAGAGTGTAGTTATGTAATACTGGGTTCTTCTTACGGTTAAAACTCACAATGCTACATTTATCGACACATAACTTTAATCTGTTAGACGCACACCAATTGGAAAGTAAATTAAGTTTTTTTTGCAATTTTTGGCTGTCGCTCGTACTATTTATCATTCTATATATCTTTATGTCGTCGGCATTTAAAAGCATGGGTTGGTCAGGAATAGCAAATTGCACGTCGTTCACGAATAAAAGCAACAGTAAAGGCCCCAGATTACTGCCATGTGGGACGCCAGATGAGCTATAGAATGCTTCAGAAGTAGTGCTATCTATTTTCACTCGATATTTACGCTGCGATACATGGGATGCTAACCTCAGCTAATTTACCTATACGAGCGAGTTTAGCCATCAGTAACGAATGGTTTATGCAGTCGAAAGCTGCTTTAGAATCGGTGTACACCGTGTCCTTTTAACCACCTGAGTTCATAGCTTCGATACACTCCGATACAAATTGCATTAGATTCGTAGACACAGAACGCTTTGAAACAAAACCATGTTGATTCACAGAAACATAAATTTTGCACGAGGATAGTAACGCATCATGAACAAAGATTTCAAACACTTTAGCATCTGAGAAACAGAGATGTAATTCGTCTGTAATTGTTTGCATCACTTCTAGAATCCTTTTTATGGATCGGTGTCATAAATGAATATTTCCAGGCGTTTGGAAATTCACGTTGGCACATTGACTTTAGCAGTAACTGCATTAGAGGGACGCATAACTCTTTTGCACATTTTAAAAACACTGATAATGGGATTCCATCAGGACCGACACTATTGGATGGCTTTAATTTTTTTTATATCTGCCATAACTGTCTCAGGTGTAATACAGAGATTATTAAACGAAAAATCGACCGTATTTAGCGCCACAGACGAAAGTGTATCACTTATAATATTAAGGTCATGATTATTATTTAAGAACACAGAACAAAACCTTTTGACAAATAACTGGCAAACGTCGATTGGTGTAGATGTTCATATTCGTTAAGAGTTATTCTTGCGGGGATCGAGGATCGTTTATGTTTGCAATTCACGTAGCCCCAAAAAGCATTTGGATGCGAGTAAAACTTCTTTTGCATATTGTTGGTATACTGTGTGCGTCAGGCCAGATGTAATCGCCTATACTTTCTAGTTATACTGTGATAGATGGATCTATCCACTTGTAACTGTGTCCGCTTGTACTGTTTGTAAGCTTTAAATTTGCCTATCTTAAGGGATTTTAATTCACGATTTGAACATACCGGATATTTTATGCGTATTACTTTTTTTGGACAGCATTCGGTGAACGCATCAGTTATCTTAGTGACAAACATATTAGTAGCCGTGTTAATGTCTAACGATGAATCACAAAACGACCAGTCAGTGTTTTGGAATATTACTGACATTTTTTTAAAGTTAGCTTTGGAAAAGTCATAAGCATTGAATGCTTTAACGGAGAGATTCCGAGCACTATTATTCGCAGTCAATGTAGCAAACTCGCTCTTTTTAGGTCATTCTTTGAGGAGTTTAGACTTTCCCAGCCTGCTATCCCGCTCTATTGCCGCGATTAAAACAAGATTTATTGCACAACTGCTCTGCAACAACCAATAAGGATGGTGAAAAGGTCACTTAAAAGGTAAAAGGGGCACTTCCGATTTTGAAACTGCTTTTGCTTTTGAACAACAACAAAATGCAAGCAAGACTTGCTCGTTGTTCAGCGCGTAGACCAGATTTGCTTATTGAACATCTGTTCAATGTTTAATGTTTGTAGACTGCCGGGTTATACTTATTTTTGATCCCAGTTACCATCCGTTTACGAAAAGTATCTATTTCTTTTCGCCTCATCGCGACTTCGATGACAGCTGAGAATACTATCATGCGAGTCAACTTCGATAATTTCTGTGATTTGGTCCACATTTTCGACGACGACCTGTCTTTTCTAGATGCAGCTTAAACATAAAGAATGCCTCTATAAATCCAACATCTCATTGGACATCCAACATTGATGTGAAAGTTTTGAGCGTTTGGAACATTCCTTGACCATAGCACCACTTTCGAATGATTTTGGCATTCAATGTCTCGAATAAGTGTCAATGGAATAAAGCGAATGAAAATGCTAGATATTGTTGTAGTCGTGAACGGTCTTCTTAAGTGATATACTAGGTGATTGTAAATTACGAACTGACTGAGGGCTGACTATCTTGAGGCCTGCGCAGGGCTGAGCTACGGGTAAATCTAGTCAACGAAAGTCATAACTGGGTAACTTGACCTCTTGAGATTGTAGTACCACTTTTTTTTATTTTTATTTATTTCCATTATGATGGCCAAAGGCCGTATGATCGACAAAGTTTGCCGAAATTAAACAGTTACGGGCATTTCCTCCCAGTTATGAGCCTTATCCCGGGCTTGCTCGGTTGTCTTATAAACTAACTTATAACTATGGTTTGCAGTGGCGGATGGTGATGTGAAGTTGTGGCTATTGATGCGGATTTAGTGGTGGTATTGCGGGTTGAGGCATTGGTGGTGGTGGCGATTATGGTGGTGGTGGCGATTATGGTGGCGGTGATGGATTCGTTTCTGGTGATGCTGATTCTGGTTGGTTGGTCGGTTGGTGGATATTGGTTGTTGTGACTGTTTGTGATGTTATGCTGGGCTATCGATTTTGTTGCAGGTCTATTGTTGGAGTTGTGCTATGGACCGGTGACATAAAACTGGCACGAAGAATTAGTGTAACATATACTAGTTACAGATAGAAACGATACAACCGTGCACATTGTTTTTTATTCTGCCTCCGTGGATGTTCGGAGATGCTGCCGTGTCCCAGAGGGGTCGCGTTGGTGTCGGAATCTATGTGGCATAATACGAATATGACGTAGGACAACATTTAACAATTAATAGATCAATTGGAAGGATGGCAAGAAATTTAAGGAAAGGAATCAAAGGATAAGACCATTTTCTCGGCAGAAGCGGTATATAATCATCATATACCTCAAGTCCTTATTGGCTAGCACGTCGCGCATCGGTGCACCCGGTTGTAGCCCGATTCCCCTGATTGCTCTCAGCAAGTCAGGTCGGGCGGTCTCGAATTCCACGCAGTGCCATAGAAGGTGATCCACATCGTGGAATCCTACACCGCAGCCACATACCTTCGTGTCCGACAGGTTTATGCACTGTAGATGTGCATCAAGTGCAAAATGGTTCGACATAAGCCGAGACATCATACGTATGAACGCACGATCCACAGAGAGCCCACCAAACCAGGGCCGCAAGGACACTTGCGGAGAGATCGAGAAAAAGAATCGCCCAAGTTCATCCGCTTCCCACCTGCTCTGCCAGCGAGACAGATAAAGTTGCTGTGGGGAGCGTAGGTACTCATGGGTTGAGATAGGGCGGTCGTAAAACGCGCCTTCGGTTGCGCCTTTTTTGGCCAGTGAGTCTGCCTTCTCATTGCCGGGAATTCCACAATGAGAAGGAACCCAAATTCGTGAAATGCGAAATGCTTTCTCAAACAATGAGCCAAGTACTTCCAAAATTTTGTGAATAAAATAGTCTTTGCTCTTAACAGCCTTCTCTGTTTTTAGCGCCTCAATTGCGCTTAAACTATCAGTATAGATGAAGTACTGACCGGAAGGACTCGCAGCTATGATAAGTAGCGCGTAAAATATTGCGGCCAACTCGGCAGTGTATACACTGCATGGTTGCCTCAACTTGTACGCGGCCTCCGTTGTTATGCCAAAAACACCGAAGCCCGTACCCTCCCCAGAAGACGATCCATCAGTGTAGAACTGTTTTGAAAGGTCTAAATGGCCAAACTTGTTCCTAAAAATGCCCGGAACGACCTTCGGGCGAAGATCATTAGGTATGGTCTTGGTTTCCTCTCGCAACGAGGAATCTGTACATACAAAAGAACTGTAGGCCTCAGGAAGGGCAGCACGGTTTATTGTTTGTGAGGCGCTAGGGTGTACTTGTAGGGAAACAAAATCATTAAATACATCAATGATTTTGCTCTTTGAACCTGCCCCTAATAGTGCTTCAAAATTCTCAATAATCAAGGGATTTGATACTGAGGATCGGACCAGAAGACGAAGTGAGAGCAGCTTAAAACGAAGTTTCAGCGGCATCACTCCGGTCATCACTTCTAGGGACATGTTGTGAGTGGATTTCATGCTCCCTAGTACGAGTCTAAGACATCGGTACTGTATTCTTTCTAGTTGTAACATCAACGTTTTGGGTGCCCAATGAAAGCATATGCTTCCATACTCCAAAACGGATAGCACCGTAGTCTTGTACAATCGCAGGACATCTGATGGGTGTGCCCCCCACCAAAAACCTGTGATTGTCCTCAAAAAGTTGATTCTTTTGGAACACTTTTGTACCAGATGGGCGATGTGTGTGTTCCATTTCAGTCTAGAATTGAACCAAACACCTAGGTATCGAAAATTGTCGGATATTGATATCTTTTCCCCGTACAAAAAGACATCAGGTTTTGGTTCAAATAGTCCTCTTTGTCTGTTATTTACGGTATCGCTAAAACAAGAGAAGACTACCATTTCGGTTTTTGAAGCTGAAAACGTGATACCTAGACTATCTGCCCACTTGGTGAGATTATCCAAGGTGGTTTGCAAAGCTTCTTGTATATCGATGGTGCTTCTGCCCGCGACTGAAATAACACCATCGTCTGCCAATTGTCTAATGCTGCTGTTGGCTGCCAGACAGGTGTCTATATCCTTTACATAAAAATTGTATAGCAGGGGGCTCAAACAGGACCCTTGTGCTAGTCCATGGAAGCTAGTCCGTTTCATTTTTACGTGACCATTATTAAAATTCATTATTTTTTCCGACAAAAGATTGAAGAGAAAATTGTTCATCTTCGGACCCAGTCCCGCATTTTCTAGCTTTTGACACAGTTTCCAAGGAGAAACTGAGTCAAAAGCCCCCTGTATATCCAGAAAGATACAACCCATGTTTTGCTTGCGAGCACGAGCAAGTTCAATTTCTGTTGTAAGAAGCGCTAGGTAGTCGTTTGTACCCTTTGCTTTGCGAAAACCAAATTGGGTAGCTGAAAGAAGGCCGTTTGATTCAAGCCATTCTTCTAAACGAAAAAGAATCATTTTTTCAAAGAGTTTTCTCAGACACGAAAGTAACGAAATAGGGCGGTACGATTCGTGTCTTGATGCCGGTTTACCCGGCTTCAGAATGGTGGCAACCTTCACCTCTCTCCAGTCTGGCGGGACGATGTTGAACTCCCACAGTTGGTTAAATAACTTCAACAATCGTTTCTTTCCCACGTCTGGTAGGTTCTGAAGCAATTTACTTTTCACCTGATCCAAACCTGGGGAAGAATTGTTGCTAGACAAGAGAGCAAGGGAAAACTCCATCATGGTGAAAGGTGAATCCATCCTAGGATCACTACCAGGCGCATGTTGAGAGAAATTTTGCGCAGGAACGAAGTCAGGGCAGAACTTGTAGGCAAAATCCTTTAACCAGTCGCCGGAAAAACTTTCGCTCTCATTAATATGTTTGCTGCTCCGCATTCTTCTGGCCTTTCTCCAAAGTGACTTTAATGAAACGGAGGGCTTCAGTTTTTTGACGTAATTTCGCCAGTAGCCTTTCTTTTTCGCTTTGAGGAGATTTTTGCACCTTCTCTCCAAAATTTTGTATTGTGTATACAAATTTCTGGAGCCAGTGTCTCTAAAAGCCTTAAAAGCCGTCCGCTTCATGTTAAATACCGCTTGACAATCCTTGTCCCACCAAGGAGTGGGAGGTTTTTTAAATGTCCTTGCTTGGTGGGAGCCCCTTGTTTGGGCGGCAAGGGCGCACTCGATTATTAAGGATTCGAGTTTTTTATATTCCTTTTCAGGAGATAAATCGGGTTTATCAAGGAAGAGTGAAGTGGTCATAAGTTCACCGTATCTCACCCAGTTGATATTTCTCGTTAAGTCACATTCAACGATCGAATTATCTACTGAGTATCCTCCCTTAATGTGAGAAATTGCTATCGGTAAATGATCACTGCCGATAGGGTCTTGGATCACCTTCCAATTAAAATCCAAAGACAAAGCTGAGGAACATAAGGACAGGTCCAGTGCACTTGCCCTACTCATTGCTGTTTGCATCCTAGTTGCCTCCCCTGAGTTAAGTATTGCAAAATTATGTTTGTCGCAGAACTCTTTGATAATGGGCGCGCGGATATCATCCTTTTCACATCCCCAGTCTAAACCATGGGAATTGAAGTCTCCCAGGATTAAAAGTGGCCCAGGCAAAACCACTGCTAGGTTTCCAAGATCCTGTTTGATCTTTTCAACCCTGTTCTTTTCATCCTTAGCTATCGGGGGGATATAGATAGAGGCAATAGTCACGTGAAGATCGCCTATCTTTGCCTTTATTGCGACTGTTTCTATTACATCCTGTTTAGGGGTTGCTAGTCTTGAGAAGGTGTGACTCTTTCTAATACCAATCAACACCCCTCCTCCTCGGTTGATTCGATCTTCACGGATTAAATTATATCCCGGGAAGGTTAATTTTGTTTCGGGCGATAGCCAAGTTTCACAGAGAACGAAGACGTTACAATTATATTCACCAATTATGGCTTTAAAAGAGTCTATTTTTCCAATCAAACTTCTACAGTTCCATTGTATGATGGTAGCCATTTTGATTTAGTCATCAAGACGAACCATCATACTCAAGTATGGCCATTGTGTCAGCCACTGTTTAATCATCCCCTTTAGGTACGGGAGAGCCCAAGTAGCGATCATTTGTAGCGGGATTGGGAGATTCAAGGACAAAAGAAGGGACTATAGGATTTCGGTCAAGGAAGGGGTGTGAGTGCATCAGGCGGACGAGGTAGAGCGGACGGCTCAACCTGAAGCGGGCAGCCCAGGTGAGCGGACGGCTCAACCTGCATCAGGCGGACGAGGAAGAGCGGACGGCTCAACCTACAGCGGGCGGACAAGGCAGAGCAAACGGCTCAACGTACATTGTGAAGAACAGCCGATAGTGAGGAGCTATCCACGTGAGTGGACCGCTCAGCGCGATACGTTTGAGAAAGCAGTAAACGACAAATAGGTGGGCGGACAGCCCAGCCTGCATCGCGTCGTGTCCCTTGTAGTACCACTTATTATAAAGAAAAAAAAAGTCATTGGCTATTTCCTACAACCTATTTTTAACAAAGGTTTTCTTTTACAAACTATATTTTATTGATTTCATTCCAGCCATTTTCATCCACTTTCGTTTAGGTACAATGTCAACGGTATTTTAATGTCTAAACTGATTTAACTTGTTTTGTTGGCCATTGATATTTTCCTGGGTGTCATCATTTTCCACAACCTCCAGGCGTGTATATTTTTTGTTTTGTTTTGAGAGAGCGTTATCCGTAGATTCATGTTCTGTCGCTTTTGCTCAAGCAATCGTAAAACACATTTTAAACATAAGTTACTGTACCTCAAGTTACATACATTTACATACTTATACATTTACGATCGAAGTCCAAAAATATTCCTTATACGATATTAATGAAAAGATTCTGTATAGTCCTTTGAAACTGATACGTATAATTTGTAACACTACAGCTGCACAGTTAGCTAAGTTGATTAACTGGTGGAGACTACTTTGTTTGAAATAACTAACATTGTGGACCGTGCCTTGGAGATGTTCGCATCTATAGCTGTGAATCGATACGTTTCAATTAAAGGTTATTTGTTCTCTATTTATGCCAAAAGGATTTGGTGGATATTTTGAGATTTTATATAAGAAAACGTTAAAATGGTATGCTTTGAAAATTTTCAAATTGAAATGTAGCTAGCTGATACATCAATTCTAATAGACAATTCTCACGGTCATCGAATCCGCAAAATGTGTCACCGCTGGCATTTTAAACGCGCATTGCTTAAGCTACATCTGTAGCAGGCTGGTCATGAAGCACTTGCGCGATTCATCATCTGCTAGCGCGATTTTACGGGGCCCGCAAAAGACATCGTGAAGGGTAGAAGGGTAGCCTGTTGCAATTACGTCACTGTATTGCTGCTTTTTATTGTAGCTGTAAAAGATAATTAGATTTCGTAGTCATATGTCTAGCGCTTGCGTAATATTTGTTTATTGATCTCACAGTACCTTGATAGATTTGCATAGTCGAGCTCATAGATGGATCTCAGAAACAAAGGTTGATGGTAGCACCACTCACTGAACGAATTCAAGTTCGTTTCGTTGGTTTGTGTATTAACAGATGCGGCTGCAAATAGATTTATCCAACGTAGGTTGTAAATGGAATCATTGTGCATATGTGTGTTTAGAGTCTGAGTACTCCCAATATACAATTTAATGGTGTAATGAGAATACTTACCAAATTTCCCCAAATGTACTCCATTATCACTTCAAGCACCTCTCAAAAGCTCAGTTTTAACACCTTGCTTCAAGTATTTTATTTTCGTGGCTCCATGTGTTTTCTCGATTATTGCCCAACTGTGTGTTCCACCTATCCTGTTCTGCGGCGTTGTCCACTTGTTAGAAACTCTTGCTGTGCGTTATGCACTATTATATGACTATACGACAGCAGAACTTCGTAATCTTCTGCTACATTTGTTTCGTTTAATGCTTCTCTGTATATTTGGTTTGTAATGGAAAAATAAAATCGTTTTCTTGCTGAGGGTGCGTCTGACTCGATCACAATTTTCCAAACTAGTTTTTGCAACCAACAGACAGCATCTCTCAAAACACTGTGGAGATCGTCAATCGTGGGTACAGAGCGATGTGCCCTTCTTCTATTATCCGCGTTCATTGTAGATTTCTGATTTGTTGCAACCTTTTGTGCTCTGAGTGTCTCACACGCGTATTCGTATCAATTAGCGAAAGATTTCCTTTCAAGGGTTCACTTCTTGCACTTAGAAGGTCATGTAATAACCACAAACTGTTCGCTTTGCCGGTGAGAGCGAAACTAAATGAAGCTCCATGTTGCCCGTTGCAGTATATTCAGCCAATGCACAATGGGCAGTTGTGAACAAAAGTTGGTATAATACATTCTATTGGAAAACAATCTTATGGAACATGTAATTGTAAATGCTTCACTTTTTCAAATAGAGCTTTGACAATTCATGTTTCTATGATGGAAATATAATAAATCCGTCAGTAAAGATTACAATTTTGTCGCAATTAATTAGAAGATTTTTGGCCCGCCAAAGGTCCATCGTGCGAGTTGAGTATCGCGACAGTGCGCAAGTGTTGTCTGGAGCATTCGTAAATGCTGCTTCATAAATTCTGCTGTAGAAACGCAAGTGTTCGAATGACTCATTCCACGTGTCATTCACAGTAGCCAGGGGGCGCAATCATTCATGCAAGCAAAACGATCATCGACAGTGGTACGACGAGAGAATTGTGTTGTCTCGTTTTTACATTCTTTTCACATGCTGTAACGTGCGTCAACTCTACGAAACTCTACAATTTGTGCTTTCTCGAATGCTTTCTCGAACGTTCGAATGAATCATTCCACGTGTCATTCACAGTAGCCTGGGGGCGCAATCATCCATGCAAGCAAAACGATCATCGACAGTGGTACGATGAGAGAATTGTGTTGTCTCAGTTTTACATTCTTTTCACATGCTGTAACGTGCGTCAACTCTACAAAACTCTACAATTCGTGCTTTCTCTATCCTTCTTTTCTGCATTCTGTTCTTTCGATTTCTGGTCTCCGCTGAGAATAGTTGCGTATCAAGCACTTTTGTACTCTGGTGTTTGAGAGCGTAAGGGAGGAGAGTTTGTTTTATAAATCACGATGTCTCTTTCGTTCGTTTTCTTGTCGATTGTGCGTTCGTTAATTTGGGTAAAAATTCTGCTAGTTTGCATCTCTTTCTCTCTTGCACTGAGGTATTTTGAATCGTACAGACTGTGGTTTCGATCAGTAAAATACGCCATTATTCGTTTAATGATATTTTGCACGCAACTATTGTGGCTACGAGTTTGTTAACGATAATTTCGCAATGCAAGATACTCTATGAGTATAAATGTACATTATGATCGATGTATGAATGTTTTTCATTTTCTTCAAGTGAGATCTTCAACTCATTGTAATCCTACGAGACACTACCGTTCACATTTGTTAAATTTCGCGATGGCGGGATGAAAGTGTTTGGTTTGGGAGCCCAGTGTCAAAATGACCGTATTAAACATCTGCTTACCTGCTGTTTACACAAAATGCAGGCGCGAGACACAGAAACCACGCTTCCGCATCTTCCGCATCAAACGCTGGATAGTTAATTCGCAAACTCGATACCGCGATCTTCTGCTTCTCTTCCTAGGACTCAGCGGGTGGAGTGGTCAAATTGTTTATTCGAGAGGCCGGAAAAAACCGAAAAGATACTGTTTTCAGTTTGTATAGAAACCGATAGCCCTTATTAGACCTTAGACCTTCACTTGTTTTCTTTGTCGCGCAAAGGCGAGGTAACGTGCGCGCATTCCTCAATAAAAACGCGCACGAGTGATGTGACTGTTTGCATTGCATGCAAATTGTAAACCGGTTTTGGATTATTATTACTCTATCTTGCTCGGGCACATGGAATAGTGCTTGTAATGCGTGAGTAGAAGCAGCAGAACACTCTTTTATTGTCAGGTTTTACGAGCGTTTCAAGTCCGACCATCCAGTTCCATCGGAACAGGGAAGACAACAGTGCAGGATCGACGAGGAGGGTGCACAACACACACTCCTCTGCAAAGAGTACTACACATCTCACCGCATCGACAGGGTTCGAGGTCGAGGAGTTTTTTTGTTTTTTGATTCATTTTATAGAGGCTTTGGACCTTCTGGCTGACATTCGCCTCTTGAGGTCGAGCAGTGGTTTAGCGGTGCTGCGCCAAGACGCTAATTCCTTTCCCTCCGGATCTAGATGACCCCGGACGGTGGTTTACAAATGCCCGTGGCAACCGTATCCACCCTCCACTCACGTGTTCGTCTGTTGAAAATTCCGACTCCGTTAGTAAGCAAAGAAAAAAACGCAACACAAGTGATGTTTGGAGCGTTGTAAGCGAGCAATTTCGCGATGGACAGGAGACTCCAGACGAAAGTTTCATTCATGTGTCGCGGTGCTGCATAGGTCAGCATCCCTCAATGATGACAGTCGTTTGTGATTGTGACTCTCCTGATGCGACTCGCTATCTATCTCGCTCTCTTTTGTTTATCCTCCCAGATGATCGATGATCGGCGACATCAAGCGAGCATTGAAAAACTGCAAACGCTCAACCAATACGGACTAAAAATTTTGTAATCTAGGTTTGATTTTGGAGTAAATCAACGCATCATTATAATAATATTATTTCTTTTTTTCTTAAACTCCATTTGCGTTAGTAAACTTTCCATGCTCAACATAACTTTAAGTTTAACATACTGTTCCGTCTCCTACAGAACGGATTACATCCATACCGCATACTTATCCCTAGCGCATTCCCATCCCTAGCGCATTCCCATCACTAGCGTGTACCCATCCCTATCGCGTTCCCATCTTGAAGTGTCAGAATTTTACCGCCAAGCGTGGAGGGAGTAGTTATATTCCTGAACCATTAAAGAAGTGAAATATTCCAAACCAAATCAAAAGTGTTACAGTCCACTTATACCAGATTATGTTAAGCTCACCCTGACGGAGTTTGTACAAACACATACTTTACTGTATGGTCCCGACTTTACTTTACATACAAAACTGAGACGACGTCATCTTACACCCTTTTCAATATTTGTATCAAATCAATGTCCAAATACTAACATTTCTTCCTGTTGCATTCCGCTAGATTGATCGATAACATAAAGTGAACTCACTAATTTATTTATGTAAAACACAATTACAATACAACAGATTAAAACACTTTTATCCGTCCGGTCAGTCAACGCTCTCTGTTCTCCGTCCTGAGTTGTACCACGCTCTTACTACTATGGTATACTTACTACTTACTAATGGTAGCGCGTTACTGTCAATGAGAGTAACAGCGTTACAACACAGAATGGTTTCTTTATCTTTATACTTTATACTTTATACTATCTTAAGCGGTGTGTACGAGCAGGGCGTGTGGAAAAGAAGAATGACCCCGAGCTCGCTGAGCTATTTAATAGAATTGATATCCTGACGGGAGTCAAAACCAGAAGGATACGATGGTTGGGACACATGATTAAATTGCCGAACTCATGTCCCACCAGGAAGGTGATTGTCAACGACCCGTTCGACATGAGACGCAGAGAAATGAGGCGCAACGAGTTCGATGGCCTGATCAAGTAGAGTAGAACCTGTCGAGGATGGGATGCAGCCAGGGGTGGAGGAGAGCAGCGTTGGATCGAGATTGCTGAAAACGAATTGGTGACCTGGCCATGTCAGCCCGACATGCTTAACTGTGAGCGGATCAAGAAGAAGAAAAAGAACAACGTTCAACATGCCAAAGCAAGGATCCATCTAAAGACCTTCAAGAAGCAGATTGAAAAAATCGGAGTGACAAGCAGGCCACGTCCGTTAAAGCGCAAGCTCGAAAGCTGTATCATAATCTACTGCGTAGCAAATCCGTATGTGTTTTCATGGACAATGAGTCGTTAAATTCGACTACAAGACGCTTCTGAGAAGTCAATATTGCACCATGCGCGAAGTCCATGTAGTCGATGATGCCGATAAATCGATTATTACTAAAAAATTCGGTTAAATTAGTATGAGTAATGTGGTCAGAACCATTTGTGACATGAAGGAAACTGCGCCCAAAAGAAGGACCAATCGAAACCAAGGGATACATCAGAAAACTCGTTAAAGTAACGGAAACAATCGAAACATTTGCGGAAGATTGGCATAAGGTGTTCAATTTAGTCTGATGAGTAGCGTTAAGGCAAAAGTGCGGTCGTTGGCATATGATTGACATAGTTGTTATTTCTTTCTATGCAATAAACTAAGAACACGATAGTGACATGATTATTAACTAAACAATACACATTTTGCCAAAAGTTGTATATTTTTCCGTATTTTTTATGGTGCTTCTACTTTCTGGAGCATCCTATAGCCAAAGAAGCGATCCGAAACTTCACCATTGTTTGGTAATTTTGTGCAGAAACGTGGATTGGAGCGTTCTCTTGCAGTCTCTCACTCTTGCTTCCAAAGATGTAATACTTTAATTCGTCACTAAATAACCTTACTTTGCACTCCAAGAAGCGTGATATATCGAAAGATTTTGTTTTTTCATAACTAATATCTATTTTTCTTTTTCGCCGGCCATCGATAATTTATCCATTTTTGCATAATCCGTTGTCTGACTATTTATAGGTCAATGTTCATGGACGTTTGGTTCTAGATTTGGTCATTAATCAAGTCAAGATATGAAAGGAGTTTTTTACGATGTTAACAAATAATGAAGTCTCTCAGGTTGTTGGTAATGACTTATATCGTGTCGCAGACATATATTAGGTCAACAAATGAAATTGTAACATCCTCACGATAAGGGTTAGTTATACGTTAGTGTACATATTTGTTAGTGTACACGCATGATCAAATGTTATTAGAATTAGCGATGTTAAGCCTTATTTACACGTTATCAAGGCATTAGTATTACACGTGATGTTAATAAAATCGCTCATCGCTTTTCAAATCAAATAAAGAATACAATTAAAATATAAATAAAAAGGAAGCGTTCGTAAGAATATGATTGAAAAAAATGTGACAACATTGTAGAAATGGCTTGTAGTATGTCCTTTAAACCTTTTTCAAACTCACTCCGTATTTGGTCCCAATAAATAAGGTTTCAATCAGCACAATCTAATAAACTGGTTCAGTAGCACTTGTTTGTCCGTTAATCGTTCTTCATGCTGACCCATTTTGTTTTTGAACCAGGATTATAAATGATAGAAAAACCTTCTTTAACTAGTAATGAAAAAAAGTTCAAATTTATGAATTTTTAGTTTAGTGAACTCGTAGTTTTATGAAAACTACGAGTTGCACTTCTTTTGTCGGATACTGAATATAACCATCGCCTTCTCTGCTTATTCCATTTTGCGATACCACGGCCTAGCTAAGGCCAAAACGATCCATTTTGCGAGTGAAACAATAATTTAACAGCTATGCTCTCTTTACTCTTTTCATAACGATAGTTGCCCACCGTACAACTACTCATTTTTACTTTTTAATATTAGATTATAAGACTATAATTGCTAAGCCTAATGGGTGGACAAATATTTCTTGAATAAAGGAGTAAACGAACGATTAAACTTGTTTAAAATAATGAATGTTGTGGACTGCATCTGCATTTGATGGAAGTTTTGAGTTACTGTGCAAGGAGGAGTTCAAATGCTTTGATTAGACAAATTACAAAATGAATTGTGACCAGCTGAGACATCAGTCCTGACTATCAACTTAAATTGAAAGCTTTTCCCTATCTACCGCAATAAGGCATGTCGATTTCTTTCGGCATTAGATCGCAGTAACATTTTCGATGATCATCAAAGCTGGCAAGTTGTAGCTTGTAGACTTGTGGTTGGAAGTTTTGAAACTCGCATTGCTATTGGCTATATCTACAGCAGATTTGCCATGGAGCACTTGCGCAATTCATCGTCTGCTAGCGTGAGTTTACGGGTCGCATAGGCATAGCGAAGGGTAGCCTGTTGCGCTTACGTCGCTGTGTTGCTGCGTTTTATTGTAGCTGTAAAAGATAATTAAATGTCTTATTCATGTGTTTAGCGCTTGTGTTATAGGATTTGTTTATTGAACTCACATCACCTTGACACATTTGAATAATCGAGCTCATGGACGGATATCAGACACAAAGGTTAATACGGTAACCCCTCACGTTGATTGAATCCTGAGTCGCTTCGTAGGTTTATATAATAGGATATTTCCAGCTGCAAACAGATTCATTCATTGTAGTTTGTAGGTCGACAAATTGTTAAGTACACTACAATAACAATTTAATGGTCTAATGAGAACACTCACCAAATTCCACTAAATACCGACAGCTATGTCCACTTTTCCGTCCAAAACCTTCCAAAATAACTGTTTTTATCGAATTGTTTTAAGATTTTTTTGTTTTCAGGACTCCGTGTCACGAATTGTTTCAGATTTCAAATCTTCCATCTCCATTCTGTTCCAAACGCTTGCGATTTATTTATCCCCTTATCACGTCGAAGTTCTACGTATACTTTCCTCAGTTGCACAACATAGTATTATGTGGGCACAATTTAGCAACCTTCGGAAATCAATTGTCCGATTTGTTTCATGATTGGCTCTACGAATCAAATCACTTGCATTGTAAATAAAAAAATCTTTTCTTTCTGAAGGTAATTCAGATTCGTTCACAATTATCCAAATCATCACTACCACCAAATGGATAGCTTTTTTCAATGTATGGTTCAGATCTGCATTCAGGTTAGCATTGTTCGATGCCTTTCTCCTTCTGTTATTCGCGTTCATTGTTCAGAACTTCAAACTCTTTCACTTCAAAAAGGGTTAACTTTTACTTGCACTCAGCAGATATTGCTTGCTGTTCTATGTAACTGATCGTTGTGGTGGTGCGTTCGCCAACTCGGTTCACTCACGCTCAGTAAATAATTACGGCTGTTCGCTTTGTCGATGAAACAGGAACTAAACAAAGCTTCATACCGCTCGATGCGGTCTACGCTGCCAATGCACAGTGTCGAGATATAATTTTATTTTTGGTAAATAATATAACAAAATATAAAAATTCCTCGATACATGATACACGATGATTTCTTCTGAATAAAAAACACTACCAGTTGACAATGGTAAAATAGTAATTCTAATTATTTTATCGAAAGATACAGATTCAAAAACAAATAATTTGTATCTAATAAACGATGTCGAAAAACGGTAACTTTTGCTATCTTTTAAAAAATAAATTAACTTATATGTTGTATATATACTTTGACCATTTAACAGCATACCTATTACAAACTTTTTTCGGAACGTCATCGAAAAGCCAAATAAGCAAAATATGTTCGAAGAAGATGTTAAAACATCGAGCTATGGTCAATATTGAGCAACTGTCGAATTTTGCGTTTGAATTTAATGACAGTAAATTATCTGCTTATATGTTTGAAAATATAACTTTATTTATATGACACAAACAAAAACAATGAATCTTTCGAATTTATTTTGGTTTAAATGGATTTTAACACAATATCAAAGTTTAGGTTTTTGCCACGACATACGCCCATCGTGCGAACAAAGTCGAGTGCAAAGCACGTAGTGTTGGAAACGTTGCGATTGCTGATTCATTTGTTGAAATTCGCTGAAAAATAACGCAAGTGTTCGAAGGACGGATACCTCAGTTGACGGGAAACTCAGAGATGGAGGTTTTGTACATGTGTCGCGTAACTGCATGCGTAGGTCAGCATCCCTCAATGATGACAGTCGTTTGTGATTGACTCTCCCAGATGCAACTCGCTGTCTCTCTCGCTCTCTTCTGTTTATTCTCCCAGATGATCGATGATCGACGACATCAAGCGAGCATTGAAAAGTTACAAACATTCAACCAATGTTCTAAAATCCGGACTAAAAATTTTGTACTCTAGGTTTGATTTACTTCAAACAATGCATCATTATAAACATGGTCACAATGGGAGCGCTGACGAAATAATTTTTAAAAGAAGATCTGGATTTTCTTAAACTCCATTCGCGTTAGTAAACTTCCATGCTCAACATAACCTTTTGACTACACATAGTCTACTATCATGTGACAAAACTGAGACGACGTCATCTAACACTCTTTTCAATATTTGCATCAAATCAATGTCCTATTCCTTGTTGCTTTCCGCTGTCTGATAAGAGAAATGGCAGACATGACCAAGTAGATCTTCACGCCTATAAGAAGAAGGCAAGAAAAAGAAAGAAGAAGAGAGATCGTTGCCTCGTGGCACAGTCTATCAGCCCATCGTGCGAGTTGAGGATTGCGAAAGCGCCGCAACTTTTGTCTGAAGCTTCGTAAATGCTGTAAATGGGGTAGATCACGGGATAAGCTAGTTTTTTGTATGCGTTTTGACGTTTCCAGGCTTATAAGCTTACAGCTTCCCATACAAACTCCCAAGCCAAATAAGCCTGGGAATCGATGGTTAGATTGTTTTGCTTATGAAAGTGCTCGACAGCTGCTCGACAAATATCAAAACAAAGCATTTTTCTAGCAGGTTTAAAGTAGGTTAGGCCATATTTCCCATAAGCTTAGGATGTTAAAAAAGGAAAAAAAAAATACATAAATACGCATAATTAATAAGGTTTTTTTTTTAATTTCTAGTGTTCTGGAGTTTAACAATAATTATTTTTATAAAAAAATCAGTTAAAAAAAAACAGATGAACATACCGTTTGTTGTTGCGTTGTGATGCGCAAGCTCATTTAATTTAGCTCACCCTCGTAGCTTCTATCCTTTTAAAAAATATGGTGATGTATTACTTTCTACTTCATGGAACTGTTTCGTGCATTTATACATTTTTACCGTTTGATGTCAAACTTCAACAACACGGAACCCAAACTAAGCGACCTAGTAACTAACATTTTGTAGTCCTTTACTTTAATTAAACCCGTTGCGGTTAACCGTTGTACATGGAATTTTATATAAAAGATCCTGGCATTCTGTTAGATTCGAGATTCACCGACTGCTTTAAAATTAAGCATGTGCTGTTAAGAATAAACAGAGATCTTAATTACCTGCAACATTTGGAATGTCAGTTTTGAAAAATGGGATGCTTGAGAGTGCTATACAATTTCTTTGGCTGAAGTATGCTTCTTTGATTAGTGTCCTTCCTTAATACGGCTATAGCACGAGGGGAATGATTCGAAGAAGTTTTCACACGACAGCGCAAGGTGTATGGAAATACATGTTCAACGAAACCTCCGTACTCTAAGCGTTGCCAGTTAGTTCGTTATAGCTCTTCTCTTCAAAGCCATGAACGTCCGTTCCTTATACTTCTCGATCTCTGGCTTACTCATGGTACAGCAATCATCGCTCGTAATGAGAACGTCATAACCATACTGACGGGAAGCCAGCAAATAATTCGTTCAGCTCTTATCAATCTATCAGCATTATAGGCTGCTTCGATGGTCAATCACTGTTTAAAAAAGTTTTTTTAGTGCCGCACCATGACCGTCATGATCTGGATTATATTCTTCGAGTCCGGCCGTATCAGTGTCTTCCACTTGCCATGTTCTTCATCGTTGATACAGTAAAATGCTTCGGATATATTCGCAACGTCGTTCTAAGGATCATGCTTCAAACTCGAACGTTTGTCAGTTAACACACTAAACACTCGAAAATGCGACATGCATGTGATTTCTCCTTTTATTTATACACCAGATTTAGCTACATACGGATCGCATACCAACTACACCGCCTACTTTGAACACAACTTTACTATAGAACGTTGCGTTCGCTTGCTATGTTTTACACGTTCAGCACCGCATCACTCGATTAAAGGTGATGCCAATGGTTAACGCCTGTATCACCGCCATCGCTATACAAATTGTAGTTAGTAGTATCGTAACGCCGTAACGTTTCCATGGTAACATCGTTTTTCGGTACACTCTTCGATCATTTTCTGTGTGGTGCATTCACCATTTCACATTTTTGCTGCAAAACTTACCCTTTCAATGCCTGCTACGTGATTCCAGCGCTAACAATGCAGTTTTCGATGAGTACTGTTGTTTTATCATTGGAAGTTATTTTGTATGTATCCAAACTTTTTACCGCGCGCGATTCGAGAGTGTTTTTAACTGTTTTTCTTGGGTATCAGTTGCCACGCGGTCCTCAACAGTTTTCAACCGGTATTTTAAAGAGATTTTCAAAATTAATTTCCTTTCACTCGGTGATATAGTGAAAACGATACCAAATACAGAAACAATGACCTATGACGGCAAAAATTTCAAAGTCGAAAAACAAATAAATTTTAATTACAATAGTTTCAACGTACCGGACATAAAATATTGTTTTGCTTACCGTTATCCATTCCTCAGCACTTTTTAATGGACGCCCATGCTGGTTCAATTCAACAGCAAGCTGTTGCCAGAATGCTTTTTGGTTACCCTTAACAAAGCCCTTGGCAATATCTGGCCGCTGTTCCATTAAATCAACCAGTTTACTGAACTGCGCTTTATTCGTTATTGGTCTAGGATTCCTAGAGTAAAGAATGTATCAATTATCGAAAATTTCAAATCTATGCTTAACACGTTAGTTGCCGGGTATTTTCTTCAAAGTCAGTTATTTGATTTACATATAACTTATATACTTTTGGCTATCAAACATAATAGCCATGGTTACCAACGTGTTTAACAATACATTAACAACCTAATTGCTTTTACTTACATGTTGTCGCTAGGATCACAAAAAGGATGTTTCTTTAAACACAGTATTTAAACGAATGAGAACGAGAGAGCGAATGAGATATAATCCTTTGATTTTTTTTAACATGTGGCGTGACGGGTGCCGGGTTAGTTGTCAGCATCGGATTGAATTCTTGAGTTCTTCGCTCGACTCAACAATTGATAATTTTTTAAGTTGAATGTTTTTTTTTTTAATGTTGAAATAAAGGAACTACATCCTTTATAAATCAGATAACATTGTTTTTGACTCACGATACGTGAGGAAATTTCTTAGCATGTATTTACGTATTCCCATAAGTATGAGTATAAAAAACGGTTTGAACATGCTTGAACCAATCTTTTGAAAGACATGTAAATACCGAGTAGGATTAATATGCTCATAAAGGTTTTTGAACCGGCTTTTCTTGTTGAGACGGCTCAATTGACTGAGATATAAATAAGGTTAATTATTATAAGTATCTATGTATATAAAAAATGTAGATACAAATTTAAACTAAAATAAAAAAATTAATATCCTGAAATTCTCGGTACAGAATACCTAATGTCATTCTTTATGTCAAAAATCTATGTCCATATGTGATTGATGCAACCCGTTACCGATTCGCCGCTCGAAATCTGCTCGATTATTTGACACATACCGGCTTAAGCTTAAGCTTTCTAACTTTTGGGATGATCTACCTCAATGCTAGAACAATGACAAGCTCTGCTGAAAACAACGCAAGTGGTCGAATGAGGGACCACGTGTCACCGGGTGCATGCAAAACGATCAACGGTATTGGCATGAGGAGAGAAACGCAATAAGAATATGGTACGTCTTCTCCACAATTGTTCGATTGTCTTCTCCACTGATCGCTCAAATAGATGACTCTCGCTCGGCTAGATTCTTTGGTTAGCTGTTATTCGTTTCGTTCCGTTTCCGTACGCGTTTATGACGTTTGATGGACAATTAAATGCAGTTTATTTTTATATTAGCTTTATATCATCATGTGGTATAATAAATGAGAAGCTGCCCTACAGCGTTACTGCTGGTATAACCTGTCAAGATCAGGAGCGTTGTTGACGACAGCACCGCATGATTGGGTCAACACGGCCTGGTAACTGATCGACGGAAACAAAATGCAAGCAAGTCAATTTTAACAAATAAATGATAGCATGCAGGATAAAAATGCTGACTGCGATTGATCAGCATTAAGCTATAAGAAATATTGAAATAGTAGAAAAATGCTGACCGGGATTCAATCATCTTCAAGTTGTAAGCAATATTAAAATGCTGACCGCGATCGATCAGTATAAAACTAGTATATAAGCTGGAATAAATCTTAAATAAAGCGACTTTCAAACCAGAACTCACCAAAGAACTAGCGTTTGATTATTCTCGCCAAGTCGCACGGTAAATCCTACTGTCTTGGCTCTTTCCCAACGAGTTTAGATTCGTTGCGGAAACTTTAAGCGTTATAGTGGCAGCTAAAGCTAACAACGGAAGCGGCAGTTGACACGTACTCTCTTCTAGATTCATACGCCGGCTAGGCAGGACGTTTCAATTATTAAATTAATAATAGGGGTAATTATTAAAGTTAGATTAGTTAGGTAAGTTAGGTTAGTATAGCTTAAAATTCTTACAAATGTTATAAAAATTAATAAATTTTAATACAAAAATATATATACATCAGATATCCCTGCAATGCTTAACTGCGAACAATATTTATATGCAGACGATTTTGCTATCTAATCATCATCCAAATTTCCCAAAACCTTAAACAGATCACTAAATAACGCTTTGAAATCATATAGCAGAGATTGTAGGAAGTGGAAGTTGAAAATAAATGGTGTCAAATCAAAGGCTATATTTTTCACGAGTTACACATCAACACGCAGATTACCACAACAAAATTTGAATATAGAGTTATGGGTATGGAACCACAGCTGTTCATTAAAAACCGAAAAACGTGTTTGTCGTTTGGGCGCTGATGCCGATCTGACATCTGACTGATCTGTTGATTGGATGCAGATGTAAAGCTGTCGGTGATAGTGGTGATAGTATCGGTATCTAATAACCATCTATGAAGTTCACGTCTTTATCTTCTATTACACGAATTTCTTTGTAGCGCTCTTGGTGTTTTAATTTGCTTCTTTTTCACAAAAACATGGTTTCTTCTTCTGAAAGGCTAGGTTCTTCTCTTGTTTCATTCAACTTGATAATGCTTTATTCTTTTTTTCTTGCATTTTGTGATGGACGTCTGAATACATTTTCTCCTTCAGTTGTATGCGCTCGTCGAGATATGATGGTATCGGTTGATCACTTCTAAGACCGCGAAACAATTCATTTGGCGAGAGTTTTGTTTCAGAATGGATGGAATCGTTATACGTAGCGATCGCCAAATTCATTTTCGTTAATTCTGTTAGGTCTTTTGTGCTTTCCTTCTGAAACAAAATGTTGTGTATTTCTCGAATTGTTCGATGAACGATTTCAACCGTGCCGTTAGACGATGATTGGGCTACACTGGTGTAATGGAATTTGATCATATTGTCGTTCAAAAACGATTGAACAGCGATTGATTTGAAGCTACACTCCTGGTCCATTACTAACAGTAAAGGTTTTCCTATCTTAGCGATAAATGTGGATATTCCTTTCAGGATATGCACAGTATTCCGTGTTCTTATAGGGACCGCCAGAGCTAATCTTGAGAATCTGTCACAAAATGTGAGATAATATTTATTCTTCATGATAAATATGTCTGTATGAACAGTTTCGAATGGCCTTTTGGGTGTTTCTGTTAGTTTGAATTTGATCATATACGGGTGTCTTTCGTATTTGGATATTTTACACAACACACACACAGATCAATGTTTTTGACTATTTTGGATTTAATTTTCGGAAAGAAATACTTTTTCTTAAGATGTTTTGTACTTTCCGTTACTCCTCTATGGCAGGTACCGTGATACGTTTGAATAATTTGGTCTTGCTCTAGTTTCAAAATGTTCGTGTCACAATATACTTCATTTACATAATCAGGGTCGGCAAATTTTTGAATAATCTCAGCTAAGCTATCTTTAGTGAAGACGGGTCTTTTAATTATTATTCTACAATATTTGGGAAAGTTTCTAAATGTTTCTTGGCTATTTTCATCATGTTCTAGAAATATTTGATTTCTGAATTCTTTAATCGGTCTTTCAGTACATGGAATGTACTCATTATCAACTGTATTTGAAGAATTTTGGGCCATTAAGCTTTCAGATAAATTTACGTTTATGGCTGGTTCTATTCGCGAAAGTGAGTCAGCATTGCTATTTGTAGTTCCTTTTTTGTACTTTATATCGAATTCAAATTCTTCTTGCTCTAATTTCCATCGTAGTAATTTTCTATTCAAATCGTTTTTTTGTCTTAGCCATAATAAAGGTTTAAGGTCTGTACGAGTTTCGAACTTATTACCGTAAATGTATGTTCTGAAATGTTTTATAGCATAGATAATAGCGAGAAGTTCTTTTTCCGTAGCAGAATATCTACACTCGGTATTAATGAGAGTTCTGGAAGCATACGCTATGGGATGTTCCTATGAATCCTCGAATCTTTGCGAGAGAACGGCTCCCAATGCAAAATCACTTGCATCTGTTTCAAGGATGATTTTTTTTTAGAAAACCAGGATATTTGAGGATAGGGTCTAAAACTAGCAATTGTTTACAATCCCTGAAGTCGTTTAAGAAAGTTTCATCGTGCACGATCTTTGAATCTGTTTTAGACAATTTGTTAATGGCTTGGTTACTTTAGCAAAATCCTTAATAAATTGACGGTAATACTCTAAAATTCCAAGGAATGCTTTAATTTTTTGTAACTGTTTTAGGTAGAGGCCATGAGACAATTTTTTCGATTTTATTCGGATTAGGCTTGATACCCTCTTGTGCCACAATGTATCCCAAAAATTCACATTCTTTTTGCAAAAATTGGCATTTATCAATTTTAATTTTTAAATTGGCCTGTTTTAATCTGTGAAGAACTTTCTGTAGCTTTTCGATATGCTGTTGCAATGAGCTTCCGAAGACGATAATATCATCCAAGATAATACCCTATGCTACATGTACCGATTCGTTAAGTATGTTATTCATTGCTCGCTGAAACGTAGATGCAATGTGGTGAAGTATATACTACGTCCTAACTTGTCTAATATTTCTTCTATATTGGGTATCGGATACTTGTCATCAATCGTCTTTTCGTTAAGTTTTCGATAATCAACGACGATTCGCCATTGTTGTTCGCCTTTTGAATCGGGCTTTTTCGGCACGATCCAGTTTGGTGAAGTCCAGGGAGATATCGAATGCTGGATAATGCCATCAGCAAGCATTTCGTTAATCTGCTTTTGTATTTCAGCTTTGTGAATGTATGGGTATCTATAGGATTTGCAGTGCATAGGTATTTCATCTACCGTGTTAATATTGCATTTCACAGATGTAACGCAAGATAGTTTTTCGTAGTCCCTGGCAATGATGGAAATATTTTCATACAGCACTTTTATCAAATGTTCCTTTTTTTCTTCTTGATTTAAATTATATTTTCAATTTCAATTTTCGAAACAATATCAGGCTCTTGCATTGTATTGTTAACTTCGACTTTGAAAGTAATTGCTGGTTTGGTCCAAACATTTTATTTCCTTTTTTCTTCCAAAATTACTTGCAAGTGATAGTAATATAGCCATTTTTTGCCACATAAAACCCTGATGGAATAACGATATCGTTAACGCGTATATCTTTGGCCAAAAACACATTGCCAGTTTGTTGTGATACGGGTACCTGAATTTGTGTCACAGAATTGGCCTCCACTGTATGTGTTTCTGGGTTAAGAGTTCGTATGCTCAGGTCTATGCTTGTATTCGGAAAAATAAGTTTATTTTTACCCGTATCTAAAACAGCTTGGACTTCAGAGAGGCTTTCATACCCTAGAATGCCGTCGAAATAATTATTTGAAATAATTACACACTATCGATATTGGTCTACAATTTATTTCCTTCGATTTTCGAAACATGTTAGACACAATAAATTTTTTTATCGATCCACTATCGATTAAAATGTTTACGCTTCTATTATCGATGTGTATCAATATGTAAGGCATGCCAATTACTGCGTTTACCTATGAGGCAGGGGTGTAACGACCTCTTGAAAATTTACTTCGTTATCATAGTGCTGTTCCGCATCCTCGCTAGTATGCGTGAATACCTTCAAACCTGTTCTTGTCGTATCGTCAACTTCCATTAGTGCGTGCTTTTGTTTATAGATGTTTAGTTTCTCGGAACTATTCGGCTTTTTAATAGTGTTGGTAAATGTATTTTGTTTATGTGTTCCACATTTTGAAATTTGCAAAGGAACGAATATGTAGTTTCCAAATCTTCAGGTTTAACAGCATGTACGTAGCCAAAATATTCTTTGTTCAACCCTTTTACAAAAGCAGCTAAACATTATTGGTCTATAAAATCATTTATAGCCTGCCAGTGATTACTATACAAATCTTTTTTTCTTGCCAAACACTTCATACTATGGGCAATCTCTTTTGTACGCTTGTAGTACAGATGGATCGAACAATCTATTTTCATAGACCACAACATCGTTTGATACGTAGCCATGTCTTTTTTGTCGCCAAATGAAGCATCTAATACTTCGATGACCTCATCCAACGATGTAGGATTACCGTATCTCTAGCTTTACCTTCCACTTTATTTATCACTACCTGTTCATACATAGCGTAAACTGCGGCAGAGACAATAGGCTGATACATGCTTAGTGTTTTTTAACAGTGGCAATCCATGATGCCAAATGAGTTTTATTTCCATCGAACGATGGTATACTTTTCAAAGGGTCAGGAGCTTTGAAAAGATCGTTTTGATTAACACCCGAAGGTCCGGGGGAAGAGAACACGTTTGGTTAATCTAGCTGTCTAAATAATTCGCCATTTTGCAACTGGAGAGCGTTCATGCGCTGCTCCATGACAGAAAAATTTGCCATAAGCGCTTGGAGATCGGCCATCGAGTTCCATTTTTTTCACAAAAGATAGTGCTTTCGCTTTTGGAAAGGGTTGACTTCTAGGAATAAGCTTTTACAACAATGTTTACCTCAGTGGGAGTAGGTACGGTGCCTATTGTCCTGATTGTAATCCTCTAAGGTGTTTTAGTTTACCTGAATGTCACCGCAAATCGTCCACGGGTCGGGAGATGGTTAACACCGAATGATACCACAAAATAAATCACAGGTCACTGCACTTATCACATGGAATACTAAACCGCGATAACTAATACCGCGATCGGTCAGCATTAAGTTAAGCAAAACTGAAAATTGTATAAAACTGCTGACCACGATCGGTCAGCAGAAAATTAGTATATAAACTAGAATAAATCTTTAATAAAGCAACTTTCAAACCAGAACTCAACAAGAACTAGCGTTTGACTGTTCTCGCCAAGTCGGACGGTAAATCCTCATGTCTTGGCTTTTTCCCAACGAGTTTAGATTCGTTATGGAAACTTTAGTTACTAATGTTAGAACTAATGTTATAAGGCTTCCTATCGTACTTGTTTTAGTTACAAATCGCGCAGCTAATAATATAATCACGAATCCTTTTTAGCATACATGAAAAAAAATATGATCGTCGCAGTTGATTTTCTACTTCACATATTCCTCTATGTGCCCCATCGTGCTCTGATGTTACAAGAAAGTTCTGTTATTCGGGGATTGTAACATCTTCCAAGAAATTTGTAGTAATAACGAAATGACCTGGTGGTGGTTACAATTGGTTGGAATTGGTGGTTACATAGGGGTTCTTGTAATATTTGCATTATGTTTTCTGGGGCGAGAACCGCTGTTTGTCTACCATTATGATACGTGGTTATGTGTTGCCTAATATTATTCGAATCCAATTTATCTTCCGTGATTATTGTTCTAACAATATTTGGAAAACGGTTTTCTTGTGTAATTGAGTTCGCATCCCCGAATTTAAATACTAACTGAATAGTGTAATAATTTATTGGTCAAGCCGTGTAGTGAATATAACAGTCGTTTGATTTTACAGGTGAATGAATGGTTGAGTCAGCTGATGAATGGTTTGCTTGCATTATCGCTACTTCCAGATTCTATGCTGTGTTGTGAATCTGTAATAGAGGAAGTATTAATTTCTTGCAAACAGCTTGTATCATTGGGTCTCCTACTCAATGCGTCGGCAACAACGTTAGTTTTGCCCTCTTTGTATTTGACTTCATAATCAAAGCTTTCTAATTCTAAACGCCAATTTAATATTTTTGAGTTCTAGAAAGAGGTTTTTATAAAAGTAAGTGGTTTGTGATCCGTTATCAAAGTGAATTTTTATCCAGCTTACACTTTTTAACTGCCCAAATTATTGCGAGGGCCTCTTTCTCAGTTGCAGGATAATATGACTCAATACTATTGAAGGTTCTACTAGCAAATGCTATAGGTCTTTCTCAATTGTCTTGAATTTGTGACAAAACTGCTCCCAATGCAAAATTGCTTGCGTCGGTAGTCAATATGAATGGTAATTCAAAGTTTGGATAAACAAGAACTTGATCAGAACCAATTATTTGTTTAAGTTGTGTGAGTGTCTTCTCGTAATCATTATCTACGTGCAATATTGTTGCTCCTTGTTTGAAGTATTTTGAAAAAGGCCTTGTTATTTTCGCATAATCTCTAACAAATCTACGATATTAGCCAGTTAGCTTGAGAAACTGTTTAATTTCTTTTTGATTTGAAGGCAATTTCCACTCAAGGATTTTTTCTTATTTGATCGGGATTAGGCTTAATACCATGCTGAGTTCTTATGTGCCCTAAGAATTCAGTTTCTCGTTTGTGGAATTCACACTTGTCTACTTGGATTTTTAGATTGAATGACGCTAATCTTTTTAAAACTTTATCTAAATTATCTAAATGCGAAGTTCAATTAGAACCAATTATAATAATATCTTCCAAGTAGACAAAACAAAATGAACCAATGTATTCTGCTAATACGTGATTCAAAGCACGTTGAAACGTTGCAGGCGCGTTTTTCAACCCAAACGGCCGTTTTTTGGCGATGTATGGGATCCATTTCTGTCTGGTGGAATCCAGATTTTAGATCAAGCGTCGTAAAATTTTCAGATTTTCCCAAACAATCTAAGATTTCCTCTATTTGAGGAATAGGAAACTTATCAATGATAGTTTTCTCGTTTCGTTTGGGGTAATCTATCACTACTCGAACTTTTCGCACTTATGATATGTCGGTTATTTTGGTACAACCCAAAAGGGTGACGAGTATGGACTGTTAGAAGGTACAATTATACCATTATCGAGTAACTTATTAATCTGTTCTTCAACGTCTTTTTTGAAATGGTTGGGAAATCGGTAGGTTTTTGTGTACGTTTTAGTTAATATTCTGTGCTTTATTACGGTAGTTGAAGAAAGTTTTTCATTGTGCTTGAGAAGTACTTGCTGATTTTCCAAAATGACATTTAAAAGATTATCTTTCTCAAAAGGTGTTAAATGTTGCGAACGTATAAGCATATTTATGGATTGTTTATCAAGTTGATCAGTATTTCTCAGCGCAATTATAAATTATGAACTTTCAGATGAAAGGTCTGTAATAATTTTGGACGTATTCGGGATTGGCTCAAAATATTGACCGCAGACTTATTTCCATTTGAATTATAAAGCCCTGGCTCAATTATGATATTATCACATAGTTTTGAATAAAAAAGAACAAACCAATCACCATTTTCTAACGTGTTAATAAAAACAAAATGATGAAAATATTTTGGAGCAGGACAATATTTTACGAATGGAACAGTTCTATCTCCAAAGTAAATTATTTCTTTGTCATAATCAACCAATGCTCTACATTTAGCTAAATATTCTGATCCGATAATTCTATAAAAAAAAACATGGAAAATCATTTCCTAATAGAGTTAGTCAGGATGATTTTTTCCAATTAATTTAATAATTCCTTTTCGAGTTGCGTTATGGTTTCTAACTATATTTTTGATAAAAGTATTATTTGCTTGCATTGAAGAAACAATACCGCTTCTTAGAATATTTTTGTTGGCACCAGTGTCTATAAGCAATTTAAATTGATTTGCGGTTTCAGGATGTGTCCCTTTTATGTATGGTAGAAAGTTTAATTCGGTGCTTTTGTTTTTACAGCCTCCCAAAAATTTACCAAAATATCATAGTCGTCGATTTTTGACGCTCGAGGTTCATTTGAAGCGAACGTTTCATTCGAATTGAACCCTTTTCTGTTCAATGTTAGTTTAGCTCTGCTAGTCTCCGTTTCCATAGGAACAGGATAGTTAGAGGATAAAGGTGGCGTGCTACTAGTGTTTTGCTTGTTATAACTTGATCTCGGAGACTGATTCATCTCTTTGCGGAATATATTTGAATAAGTTGGCAAACGCTCTTGAGGTGATTTCGAAAACTTTGGGTTTGTTTCCACTGTTTTTCTTGATTGCACATTAAGTGCTGTAGATTCGTAAGATTTAAATTTGCAAAAAAAAAAACGAACATGCTTCTTCTAAATCTTCAACACGTGCAGCTTGAACATATCTAAAATATGGATGAGTAAGTCCAGCAATGAATGCAGCTAAGCTTGTTCATCTATAAAACTGTTAATTGCAGACCAACTGCCTTTATATTTTTCATTCCGTTTGGCCAACATTTCAATTTTTTTAATAAACTCCTTTGTTTGGCGATAATAATTTCTCCATATATTAGAATTGCTTTTCATTTTATTTTGCCATAGCTGGCTCATATGAGTTGACAAATCAAATTTATCACTTAATCCTTTTAATAGAATTTCTTTCACCTCAATCAATTCATGTGGGGTGCCCTCGAGACAAATTATGTCTGAATGTCTTATCAATGAATGATGTCTTATGTCGCCCCTGCACAATATTTATAACAGCTTCCTCATACATTCGGAAGATAGTTGGATCAATGTTATTTTGAAAAATATTCAGAGCATTTTCAGCTGTTTTAATCCACAAAAATAATGTTTTTTGTTCCCTTCAAATACCGGTATCGCTTTTATTGTATCCGGTATTTTGTAAAATGCGTTTATCGACAGGGTAGGGTCAACGCCCAAAGCAGTACCGTTGCTTGAACCATCCTTGTTCGTAGATGACAACGATAGGATTTGTTGCGTTTGACGCTCCTGCGTTAGGGCAAGTGTCTGAACAAGGTGCGTAAGCTGCTCGATTTGTGATTGTATTTGTTCCATGGCACGATTATTTTCGATGTGTAAATTACCAATTGGAAGATCTGCTTTTATTGGTATGTGAGAGAGATTATCCGAATCGTGAGATAACGGAACTGAATCTGATGCACTTTCTGTAACAGTATTTCTCCAATCCATGTACAGGGATAACCACGTTAGTTACATAATAATGAGGAGAGTATAAATATCGAACCTGTTATGCCAAGGCAAAAACAAAAACCGTGTACCAATAACACAGTATATTTATGTAACCAATAAATAAACATTACTACTACTTCTCTACGGACGGCCCGGTGGCATGATGCAAGCGGCGCCGGTCTTCACATGAACAGACCGGACCAAAATCCCATCCAGACCAATCCCCCGTAGCAAGAAATGACTATCCGGTTACTTGCTAAAATAAGTCATTCGTTTACCATTAAAAAAACAATTCTTTACCATATTACCACTGTCAAATAACTATCAAATGAAAACATCTGTTATGAAATATTTCCCACAAACCGAACAAGCTCGGTATAAGGCTCATAACTGGGAGGAAATGTCAAAAAACATTTAATTTCGGCAAACTTTGTCTTGGCCCCTTGGCCGCTGTTGCGTTACCGCAACAGACTTTTCGAATCTTCGATTTAAATACGCTCCTTCGACACCACAAGTTCTTTCAACACGTTTATTAGACTTTCACGAGTGTACAGAGGGATAGAGGGTTAAAAAATTTACTTGTGTTCAGCTAGTCAAAAAAGAGGCTCGAATGAGCGCCGGCACGTGCTTATTTCTAGTCGATCCTTGGACGTCCACCCAGCCTCTTCGGTCATCGCTCCAACGCTGTTTCGGGCTCCTTCGGGTTCTGCGAGTCGACCTCGAACGGCTGGGTATAACAATTTCGGTCGGACTGTTTACATTTGTTAACAGCCGTTGTAATGGAAAATAAAAAAAACAAGTAAAAACATCTTTCCCCCAAAAAAATTATCATTAAGGTTTTCTTTTACAAACTATATTTTATTGATTTCGTTTCAGTCATTTTCAATCACATCTGTAAAAGCACACTGTCAAAGGTACTTTAATGTCTAAACTGATTTAACTTGTTTTGTTGGCCATTGATATTTCCCAGGGTGCCATCATTTTCCATAATCTCCAGGCGTGTCTATTTTTTGTTTTGTTTAGGGATAACGTTATCCGAAGAATCGTGTTCTGTAGTTTTTGCTCAAGCAATCGTAAAACACATTTTAAACATAAGTTACTGTACCTCAAGTTACATACATTTACATACTCATACATTTACGTTCGAAGACCAGAAATGTTTGTTGCACGGTATTAATGAAAAGATTCTGTATAGTCCTTTGAAACTGATACGTATAATTTGTAACACTACAGCTGCACAGTTAGCTAAGTTGATTAACTGGTGGAAACTACTTTGTTTGAAATAACTAACATTGTGGACCGCGTTTTGGAGATGTTCGCATCTATAGCTGTGAATCGAAACGTTTCAATTAAAGGTTATTTGTTGTCTATTTATGCCAAAAGGATTTGGTGGATATTTTGAGATTTCATACAAGAAAACGTTAAAATGATTTGATTTGAAAATTTTCAAATTGAAATGTAGCTAGCTGATACATCAATACTAGTAGACAATTTTCATGGTCATCGAATCCGCAAAATGTGTCACCGTTGGCCTTTTAAACGCGCATTGCTTAAGCTACACCTGTAGCAGGCTTGTCATGGAGCACTTCGCGCTTCATCATCTGCTAAAGCGATTTTACGGAGCCCGCAATTGACATCGTGATGGGTAGAAGGGTAGCGTGTTGCAATTCCGTCACTGTATCGCTGCTTTTTATTGTAGCTGTAAAAGATAATTCGATTTTGTAGTCATATGTCTAGCGCTTGCGTAATATTTGTTTATTGATCTCACAGTACCTTGATAGATTTGCATAGTCGAGCTCATAGATGGATCTCAGAAACAAAGGTTGATGGTAGCACCACTCACTGGACGAATCCAAGGTCGTTTCGTTGGTTTGTGTATTAACATATGACGGCAGCAAACAGATTTATCCATTGTAGGTTGTAAATGGAATCATTGTGCATATGTGTGTTTAGAGTCTGAGCACTCCCAATATACAATTTAATGGTGTAATGAGAATACTTACCAAATCTCACCAAATGTACTCCATTATCACTCCAAGCACCTCTCAAAAGCTCAGTTTTAACACCTCGCTTCAAGTATTTTATTTTCGTGGCTCCATGTGTTTTCTCGATTATTGTCCAACTGTGTGTTCCACCTATCCTGTTCTGCGGCGTTGTCCACTTGTTAGAAACTCTTGCTGTGCGTTATGCACTATTATATGACTATACGACAGCAGAACTTCGTAATCTTCTGCTACATTTGTTTCGTTTAATGCTTCTCTGTATATTTGGTTTGTAATGGAAAAATAAAATCGTTTTCTTGCTGAGGGTGCGTCTGACTCGATCACAATTTTCCAAACTAGTTTTTGCAACCAACAGACAGCGTCTCTCAAAACACTGTGGAGATCGTCAATCGTGGGTACAGAGCGATGTGCCCTTCTTCTATTATCCGCGTTCATTGTAGATTTCTGATTTGTTGCAACCTTTTGTGCTCTGAGTGGCTCACACGCGTATTCGTATCAATTAGCGAAAGATTTCCTTTCAAGGGTTCACTTCTTGCACTTAGAAGGTCATGTAATAACCACAAACTGTTCGCTTTGCCGGTGAGAGCGAAACTAAATGAAGCTCCATGTTGCCCGTTGCGGTATATTCAGCCAATGCACAATGGGCAGTTGTGAACAAATGTTGGTATAATACATTCTTTTGGTAAACAACCTTATGGAACATGTAATTGTAAATGCTTCACTTTTTCAAATAGAGCTTTGACAACTCATGTTTCTATGATGGAAATATAATAAATCCGTCTGTAAAGATTACAATTTTGTCGCAATTAATTAGAAGATTTTTGGCCCGCCAAAGGTCCATCGTGCGAGTTGAGTATCGCGACAGCGTCGCAAGTGTTGTCTGGAGCATTCGTAAATGCTGCTTCATAAATTCTGCTGTAGAAACGCAAGTGTTCGAATGAATCATTCCACGTATCATTCACAGTAGCCAGGGGACAGAATCATGCATGCAAGCAAAACGATCATCGACAGTGGTACGATGAGAGAATTGTGTTGTCTCTGTTTTACATTCTTTTCACATGCTGTAACGTGCGTCAACTCTACGAAACTCTATAATTTGTGCTTTCTCTATCCTTCTTTTCTGCGTTCTGTTATTTCGATTTTTGGTCTCCGCTGAGAATAGTTGCGTATCATGCATTTTTGTACTCTGGTGTTTGAGAGCGTAAGGGAGGAGAGTTTGTTTTATAAATCACGATGTCTCTTTCCCCTTCCCTTTTATGTGTAAAGCGATTGTGCGTTCGTTAATTTGGGTAAAATTCTGCTAGTTTGCATCTCTTTCTCTCTTGCACTGAGGTATTTTGAATCGTACAGACTGTGGTTTCGATCAGTAAAATACGCCATTATTCGTTTAATGATATTTTGCACGCAACTATTGTGGCTGCGAGTTTGTTAACGATAATTTCACAATGCAAGATGAAATTATGACAGAATATTATTAGTACAGAAGATTAAATGTACATTATGATCGATGTATGACATATGTGTATGTGTATAACTTTTGAATCCTTTGAAAAGAAAGAAATGGTAAAAGAAATTACAACTTGATGTCATCTTGCCATCTCCACACCGCCACATCAACTCTACATCACCACGTTCGTTCAATTAAAAAAGTCATCATTTGATAATAAAAGATTGGTTATGTGTAGAAAAAAACATTCAATATGTGAACTTGAAATCGTTTATTTACAAGGATTTCCAGGCATCGCCTAGTCGTTATATGAATATTTTAATAAAACAACTTTCTTTTAAGCGGCACAACATCCCTAAAATGTCTAAGCCTGCCTTTTCTGACCTATTAGACTTATTTATCAATATTATTGTTTATGTTATTATATTTCATTTTCTTTTTCATTCATTTTCCTACATGTGATGTACACATTTATAAATCTAAACTGTATTTAACCATGTAACTGGATACTCAGACCATCCTATGGGAGAAATGTCCAGATGTGATTTTCTATCGATCTTGACGTGTGTTAGCAACATCACTTTCTCTAATCATTCATTTACTCTGTCTATTGTGTATTGCTAAATTACTTGCTTATTTTTATTCAATGTAGAAAAAGGCAAAGAGGAGATAAAATACTTGGACCCTGGACCGTATGACTTTAAAAGAATCGTTGGCAAATCAGGAGCGGAATGTGAGAAAGTAGGTTGTAGTTATGTGACCAGGTGCTATAACGCTCGAATCTCTCTGTTTGCGACACTGTCAGCAAACAATAAATAGTCAATCGTTTAGGTTGACTTCGAACTTCTAACACTGTTTTATTCTTCTGTCTGATCCTGATGTCACTTATTGGCAGTTGTTGTTGTTGTTCAGCCCTGTAACCCTCTATTCATCAACCTGGGGTATTGATGTATAGCCTTCTATACTTCTATGCTATTCTGGGCTGTAAATAAAACGAAAAGGCAAATTATAGTATTGCGATTCCTAATTCAAAAGCATAGAATAGAAAATACAGCAAGAAATCCGCGTAACTACATGAAAAGAAAAGCGATACTCACACAGCAAATGGACGCCAAACTTCACGTATGTGCTCCAACGTCAGCGTCAGACCGTGTTTCTTCACCTGATTATGCCTGAAAATGGCTAATCTCGCCACAGCTTCAGTTTCGAAGTGAACTATGCCATATCCCATGGAACGACCGAAGCAGCGCAGTATGAGTACCTCCGTGATATTGCCGTAGATACGGAATAAATTATGCAGCTGGTGTTCAGTAAAAGTTGTGGGCAGTCCTGAGATACGCACATACCCGGCCTTTTGACGCAACATCTGAAGAGTTCCCAATTGTAGCGGTGAGATCGGTTCAGCGATGTCGTGGTCGTGCGCATGTTTTATTTGCAGCTTGAATCCGTCCCCAAGATCCATACCATTGCATTCCTGTAGCGCCACTTCCGTGCAAAGCGTGGATTTGAAGGTAACGCGGGCAAATCGATACCCGAACACATGCCATCGGATGGCAACGTGCTCAATTTTGCCTTTGGTTTTGAAAACGTCCCCTAGGATGGTTTCGTTTACAAAATCACTTAAGTTGGTGACGTGCAGTGTTGTATTAGTTAAGATGTCATTGTTCGTATCCATGGATGCGGCGGCGTACAAATATCTACCGTAAGCCAATTTGCCATTGCATTGTCTCGCTGCGTCGATTGCATGCGATTCATGTGCGTAGGCAATCACTGCGTAGCCCAAACCTAATTGGCCAGCTGTGCAGGGATAGCAAAGTTTCGTAATATATCCGTAATGCCGAAACTTCCTAAAAACATCATTCCAGCTCAACGTGTTGTCCAGGTTGCCAACATAAATTGTGAATCGTTCAAGCTTGAGCAGCTCCGCTATTGCTTGTCTCTCCTCTACACAGCTCTTAAAAACTATTAAACGACAAACCAGCAACATCAAACGAATTACTCACTGTTTCTAACACACGCTCTACTCTCTTACCGTATAAAGGTTTCTGCATATTCACTTTTTTATGCCTGGGTTTAGAAACGAAGTACTCTTTTCAGTGTGTACACAAACCGAGTGCTATTATTCGACTGCCACCTTCGTGCACATGCGCGCATACTTGAAGCAAAGGGCGCACGAGTGATGTAACTGCATGCGTTGCATGCAAACTGTGAACCGGTTTTGTTGAACCACTCTATCTTGCTCTGGCACATGGAATAGTACTTGTATTGCGTGAGTAGAAGCAGCAGAACAATATTTTATTGTCCGGTTTTACGCGAGTTTAAAGTCCTTCCAGGTATTTGGTTATTTTACTGACAGAAGCAATCTGGTTCGGATACAGCAGGAAATGCAACAGCGAAGTCGAACCCGGCTCATTTTGGAAAACCTTGCGGCAGATATTTGCACCCACACGGACACCTGGGCCGCAGTACGGACGGCCACTACTGTCATCTTCAACAGTTGTAGAATGGGGTGAGCCGGACGACGACACGACGAAGACGACGATAACGACAACGATAACTTCGCTAAAGCATTGTGATGGTGGCGATGCAGTATCCAAAGAACTTTTAATGTCTATATTCTCCCATCATTCTTTCTTTTAGGTGAAGCAGCAGAGCCAACAGCGACGGTACAGCGATGGGACATCAGATCAGCGGAGGATCGACGAGGAGAGTGCACAACACACACTCTCCTGCCAAGAGTACAACGCATTTCAGCGCATCGGTAGGGTTTGGTCGGCTCGAGGAGTGGTTTAGTGGGGCTGCGCCAAGACGCTAATTCCTTTCCCTCCGGAACTAGCGGACGTAGCGCACTATTCATCGGACGGACGATGCCGGACGTTAACAAACGCCCGAGGCAACTGTATCCACCCTCCACCCTCACGTGTTCGTCTGTTGAAGATTCCCTCTCCGTTAGCAAGCAAAGGAACGTTGTAAGCGAGCAATTTTGCGATGAACAGGAGACTCCCAGACTAAAGTTTCATTCATGTGTCGCGTAACTGCACGCAAAAAGCAGCATCCCTCAAGGTGTGATTGACTCTCCCTGATGCCACTCGCTGTTGACTACATGTAGTCTACTATCATATGACAAAACTGAGACGACGTCTATACGACGACGTTTACACCCTTTTCAATATGTGTATTAAATCAATTTTCTAATTCTAACATTCCATGTTGCTTTGCGCTAGTTTGATCGATCAGATAAGGTGAATAAGTATAAATATCGCACTATGTAGACTAAACTGTTCAATATTATGATAACGTTGCCGATCCCACACGATAGGACCGATCTCATCCGTTCTCCCGTAGCAAGGACTGACTCTCCGACAATATGGTAAAATAAGTCTAGCAAGCAGGGGCGGATCATCCAAGCAGCGGACTAAGCGACCGCGTAGGGCCCCGAACTTTAAGCAGCCTCAACATCCAGATTTTCCTGAAAAACTTGGTGGCAGCAACCGCTTCCTCCCCTACGCCTCAGCAAAATTTTCTGAGGTAACTGACATCTGGCTATTTACTCATTGTGCGACCAATAGTGGGACCCTGCGTTCGGGATATTGGTCAGGATGGGATGGGACAACGAAATATTAACATTTGTATTCTTTGGCTTAGGACTCATTTATTTATGTAAAACACAATTACAATACAACAGATTAAAACACTCTTATCCGTCCGGTCGGTCAACGCTTTCTGTTTTCTTTCCTGAGTTGTACCGCGCTCTTACTACTATGGTATACAGCGTTACAACACAGAATGGTTTATTTATCTTTATACTTTATACTATCTTAAGCGGTGTGTACGAGCAGGGCGTGTGGAAAAGAAGAATGACCCCGAGCTCGCTGAGCTATTTAATAGAATTGATATCCTGACGGGAGTCAAAACCAGAAGGATACGATGGTTGGGACACATGATTAAATTGCCGAACTCATGTCCCACCAGGAAGGTGATCATCAGCGACCCGTTCGACATGAGGCGCAGAGAAATGAGGCGCAACGAGTTCGATGGCCTGATCAAGTAGAGTAGAACCTGTCGAGGATGGGATGCAGCCTGCAGTGGAGGAGAGCAGCGTTGGATCGAGATTGCTGAAAACGAATCGGTGACCTGGCCATGTCAGCACGACGTGCTCAACTGTGAGCGGATCGAGTTTTTTTACGATGTTAACAAATAATGAAGTCTCTCAGGTTGTTGGTATTGACTTATATCGTGTCGCTGACATATATTAGGTCAACAAACGAAATTGTAACATCCTCACGATAAGGGTTAGTTATACGTTAGTGTACATATTTGTTAGTGTACACGCATGATCAAATGTTATTAGAATTAGCGATGTTAAGCCTTATTTACACGTTATCAAGGCATTAGTAGTACACGTGATGTTAATAAAATCGTTCATCGCTTTTCAAATCAAATAAAGAATACAAATAGAATACAAATGAAAGGGTCGCGTTCATAAGAATATGATTAAAAAATATGTGACAACATTGTAGAAATGGCTTGCAGTATGTCCTTTAAACCTTTTTCAAACTCACTTCATATTTCGTCCCAATAAATAAGGTTTCAATCAGCACAATCTAATAAACTGGTTCAGTAGCACTTGTTTGTCCGTTAATCGTTCTTCATGCTGACCCATTTTGTTTTTGAACCAGGATTATAAATGATAGAAAAACCTTCTTTAACTAGTAATGAAAAAAAGTTCAAATTTATGAATTTTTAGTTTAGTGAACTCGTAGTTTTATGAAAACTACGAGTTGCACTTCTTTTGTCGGATACTGAATATAACCATCGCCTTCTCTGCTCATTCCATCTTGCGATAACACGGCCTACCTACGGCCAAAACAATCCGTCTTGCGAGTGAAACAATAATTTAACAGCTATGCTCTCTTTGTTCTGTTCATAACGATAGTTGCCCACCGTACAACTACTCATTTTTACTTTTTAATATTAGATTATAAGATTATAATTGCTAAGCCTAATGGGTGGACATATATTTCTTGAATAAAGGAGTACACGAACGATTAAACTTGTTTAAAATAATGAATGTTGTGGACTGCATCTGCATTTGATGGAAGTTTTGAGAGACTGTGCAAGGAGGAGTTCAAATGCTTTGATTAGACAAATTACAAAATGAATTGTGACCAGCCGAGACATCAGTCGTGGCTATCAATTTAAATTGAAAGCTTTTCCCTATCTACCGCAATAAGGCATGTCGATTTCTTTCGGCATTAGATCGCAGTAACATTTTCGATGATCATTAAAGCTGGTAAGTTGTAGCTTGTAGACTTGTGGATGGAAGTTTTAAAACTATATCTACAGCAGATTTGCCATGGAGCACTTGCGCAATTCATCGTCTGCTAGCGTGAGTTTACGGGTCGCATGCACATCGTGAAGGGAAGCCTGTTGCGCTTACGTCGCTGTGTTGCTGCTTTTTATTGTAGCTGTAAAAGATAATAAAATGTCTTATTCATGTGTTTAGCACTTGCGTTATAGGATTTGTTTATTGAACTCACATCACCTTGACACATTTGAATAATCGAGCTCATGGACGGATATCAGACACAAAGGTTAATACGGTAACCCCTCGCGTTGATTGAATCCTGGGTCGCTTCGTAGGTTTATATAATAGGATATTTCCAGCTGCAAACAGATTCATTCATTGTAGGTTGTAGATCGACAAATTGTTAAGTACACTACAATAAAAATTTAATGGTCTAATGAGAACACTCACCAAACTCCACTAAATACACACAGCTATGTCCATTATCACACTTTTCCGTACAAAACCTTCCTAAATACTTGCTTTGTATCGCCTTGTTTTAAGTAATAGAATTATTTTGTTTTCTGGACTACATGTCACGAATTGTTTCAGATTTCAAATCTTCCATCTCCATTCTGTTCTAAACGCTTGCGATTTATTTATCTTCTCATCACGTCGAAGTTCTGCGTATACTTTCCTCAGTTGCACAACATAGCATTATGTAGGCACAACTTAGCAACCTTCGGAAATCAATTGTCCGATTTGCTTCATGATTGGCTCTACGAAGCAAATCACTTGCACTGGAAGTAAAAAAATCTTTTCTTTCTGAAGGTAATTCAGATTCGTTCACAATTATCCAAATTATCACTACCACCAAATGGATAACGTTTATCAATATACGGTTCAGATTTGCATTCAGATTTGCATTGTTAGATGCCCTTCTCCTTCTGTTATTCGCGTTCATTGTTCAGGACTTCAAACTCTTTCACTTCAAAAAGGGTTAACTTTAACTTGCACTCCGAGGTATTGCTTGCTGTTCCCTGTGACTGTTCGCTCTGGTGGTGCGTTCGCTAACTCGGTTCACTCACGCTTAGTAAATAATCACGGCTGTTCGCTTTGTCGATGAAACAAAGCTTCATACCGCTCGATGCGGTCTACGCTGCCAATGCACAGTGTCGAGATATAATTTTACTTTTGGTAAATAACATAACAAAATATGAAAATTCCACGATACATGATACACGATGATTTCTTCTGAATAAAGAATATTACCAGTTGACAATGGTAAAATAGTAATTTTGATAGATACAGGCGATAGATACAGATTCAAAATTCACTATTCACTTGAGTCAAAAATCGTCCTTTTATAGCAAAATATGTTCGAAGTAGATGCCCAAACGTCGAGATATTGTCAATATTGAGCAACTGTCGAATTTTGCGTTTGAATTTAATGACAATAAATAATCTGCTTATATGTTTGAAAATATAACTATATTCATATGACACAAACAAAAACAGTGAATCTGTAGATTTTATCTTGGTTTAAATGGCTTTTAACACAATATCAAAGCTTAGATTTTTGCCACGACATACGCCCATCGTGCGAACAAAGTCGACTGCAAAGCACGTAGTGTTGGAAACGTTGCAAATGCTGATTCATGTGTTGAAATTCTCTGAAAAATAACGCAAGTGTTCGAAGGACGGATTCCTCAGTTGACGGGAAACTCAGAGATGGAAGTTTCGTGCGTGTGTCGCGTAACTGTATGTAAAGAGTAGTATCACTCAATGATGACATTCGTTTGTGATTGACTCTCCCAGATGCAACTCGCTGTCTCTCTCGCTCTCTTTTGTTTATTCTCCCAGATGATCAATGATCATCTCTTATCAGATCGATCAAACTAACGGAAAGCAACAGGAAGAAAAGTTCGGAATAGGACATGGATTTGATACAAATATTGAAGATGTAGGATGTAAGATGACGTCGTCTCAGTTTTGTATGACAGTGAAGTATGTGAAATTAAAAGGTTATGTTGAACATGGAAAGTTTCCTAACGCGAATAGAGTTTAATAAAATACAAATTTACATTTAATATTATTATAATACTCCAAAATCAAACCTAGATTACAAAATTTTTAGTCCGGATTGGTTGAACGTTTGTAAGTTTTCAATGCTCGCCTGATGTCGTCGATCATCGATCATCTGGGAGAATAAACAAAAGAGAGCGAGAGAGACAGCGAGTTGCATCAGGGAGAGTCAATCACAAACGACTGTCATCATTGAGGGATTCTGCTCTTTGCATGCAGTTATGTGACACATAAATTAAGCTTTCGTATGGGAGTCTCCTGTCCATCGCGAAGTCGCTCGCTTACAACGCTCCAAACACCACTTGCGTTACGTAACGTTGTTTTTTTTTTTTGCTAACGGAGAGGGAATCTTCAACAGACGAACACGTGAATGGAGGGTGGATATGGTTGCCACGGGCATTTGTAAACCACCGTTCGTCCGATGAACAGTGCGGGGTCCGCTAGTTCCGGAGGGAAAGGAATTAGCGTTTTGGCAAAGCCCCGCTAAACCACTCCTCGACCTCAAGAGGCGAATGTCAACCAGAAGGTCCAAAGCCTCTATAAAATGAATCAAAAAACAAAAAACTCCTCGACCGCGACCTCGAACCTTGCCGATGCGCTGAGATGTGTAGTACTCTTGGCAGGGGAGTGTGTGTTGTGCACCCTCCTCGTCGATCCTGCACTGTTGTCTTCCCTGTTCCGATGGACCTGGATGGTCGGACTTGAAACGCTCGTAAAACCTGACAATAAAATATTGTTTTACTGCTTCTACTCACGCATTACAAGCACTATTCCATGTGTCCGAGCAAGATAGAGTAATAATAATCCAAAACCGGTTTACAATTTGCATGCAATGCAAACAGTCACATCACTCGTGCGCGTTTTCCTTGAGGAATGCGCGCACGTTACCTCGCCTTTGCGGGACAAAAAAAAAAAGTGAATGTACAAAAGTCTAATAAGGGCTATCGGTTTCTATACAAACTGAAAAAAGTATCTTTTCGGTTTTTTCCGGCCTCTCGAATAAACAATTTGACCACTCCACCCGCTGAGTCCTAGGAAGAGAAGCAGATCGCGGTATCGAGCTTGCGAATTAACTATCCAGCGTTTGATGCGGAAGATTCGGAAGCGTGGTTTCTGTACCCCTCCCCCCATGCATTTTGTATAAACAGCAGGTAAGCAAATGTTTAATACGGTCATTTTGACACTGGGCTCCAAACCAAACACTTTCATCCCGCCATCGCGAAATTTAACAAATACGAACGGTAGTGTCTCGGAGGATTACAGTGAGTTGAAGATCTCACTTGAAGAAAATGAAAAACATACATACATCGATCATAATGTACATTTATACTCACAGAGTATCTACCATTGCGAAATTATCGTTAACAAACTCGTAGCCACAATAGTTGCGTGCAAAATATCATTAAACGAATAATGGCGTATTTTACTGATCGAAACCACAGTCTGTACGATTCAAAATACCTCAGTGCAAGAGAGAAAGAGATGCAAACTAGCAGAATTTTACCCAAATTAACGAACGCACAATCGCTTTACACATAAAAGGGAAGGGGAAAGAGACATCGTGATTTATAAAACAAACTCTCCTCCCTTACGCTCTCAAACAGCAGAGTTCAAAAGTGCATGATACGCAACTATTCTCAGCGGAGACCAGAAATCGAAAGAACAGAACGCAGAAAAGAGGGATGGAGAAAGCACAAATTGTAGAGTTTCGTAGAGTTGACGCACGTTACAGCATGTGAAAAGAATGTAAAACAGAGACAACACAATTCTCTCATCGTACCACTGTCGATGATCGTTTTGCTTGCATGGATGATTCCGCCCCCTGGCTACTGTGAATGACACGTGGAATGATTCATTCGAACACTTGTGTTTCTACAGCAGAATTTATGAAGCAGCATTTACGAATGCTCCAGACAACACTTGCGCGCTGTCGCGATACTCAACTCGCATGATGGACCTTTGGAGGGCCAAAAATCTTCTTATTAATTGCGACAAAATTGTAATATTTACTGAGGGATTTATTATATTTCCATCATAGAAACATGAGTTGTCAAAGCTCTATTTGAAAAAGTGAAGCATTTACAATTACATGTTCCATAAGGTTGTTTACCAAAAGAATGTATTATACCAACTTTTGTTCACAACTGCCCATTGTGCATTGGCTGAATATTCCGCAACGGGCAACATGGAGCTTCATTTAGTTTCGCTCTTACCGGCAAAGCGAACAGTTTGTGGTTATTACATGACCTTCTAAGTGCAAGAAGTGAACGCGTGTGAGCCACTCAGAGCACAAAAGGTTGCAACAAATCAGAAATCTACAATGAACGCGGATAATAGAAGAAGGGCACATCGCTCTGTACCCACGATTGACGATCTCCACAGTGTTTTGAGAGACGCTGTCTGTTGGTTGCAAAAACTAGTTTGGAAAATTGTGATCGAGTCAAACGCACCCTCAGCAAGAAAACGTTTTTATTTTTCCATTACAAACCAAATATACAGAGAAGCATTAAACGAAACAAATGTAGCAGAAGATTACGAAGTTCTGCTGTCGTATAGTCATATAATAGTGCATAACGCACAGCAAGAGTTTCTAACAAGTGGACAACGCCGCAGAACAGGATAGGTGGAACACACAGTTGGACAATAATCGAGAAAACACATGGAGCCACGAGAATAAAATACTTGAAGCAAGGTGTTAAAATTAAGCTTTTGAGAGGCGCTTGGAGTTTGAGGTTTGTTAAGTATTCTCATGACACCATTAAGTTGTATATTGGGAGTACTCAGACTCTAAACACACATATGCACAATGATTCCATTTACAACCTACACTGGATAAATCTGTTTGCTGCCGTCATATGTTAATACACAAACCAACGAAACGACCTTGGATTCGTCCAGTGAGTGGTGCTACCATCAACCTTTGTTTCTGAGATCCATCTATGAGCTCGACTATGCAAATCTATCAAGGTACTGTGAGATCAATAAACAAATATTACGCAAGCGCTAGACATATGACTACAAAATCGAATTATCTTTTACAGCTACAATAAAAAGCAGCAATACAGTGCGGTAATTGCAACACACTACCCTTCTACCCTTCACGATGTCAATTGCGGGCCTCGTAAAATCGCGCTAGCAGATGATGAATTGCGCAAGTGTTCCATGGCAAGCCTGCTACAGTTGTAGCTTAAGCAATGCGCGTTTAAATGGCCAGCGGTGACACATTTTGCAAATTCGTTAAAGTCTTCCATTACATAGAGTAATATCTGTCTTGTTGAACTGGTCGTATTCAACCCTTTTCCTATAACTCTACAATCTACAACTCACCGGCTTGACGGACATTGAACATGTTCACGCATTCTGACACCAAAAAATATCGACAAGCCTCCTTACAGTAGGTAGGTGTGATGTGCTAGGTATGATACCTTTATTAGTTCACGATCGAGAATGTTCTAGTGCTGATGCTGGAGCACCTTTTATAATACAAATGTATGATGGTGTTAGTGAATTCAATATGCTTATTTTTAGGATTAGTATGCGTACTAGTGTATCATAATACATTACAGTAGGGAAAATCGAGAATATACCATTAGATTTCATATCCGAAAAACTTCCGGCCTATGACAGCTAGCGATATAGTTTGCCGTGCATATGCTCTCCATGGCTTTCTGCAATATATACGTTATTGTGTGTCATCCTAAACGTTGTAGTGTTGACCGATCGAAACGAAGACTGCCATCGGTCAGCAATAGTTAGGTACAAAACCGATACGTTATCAAATAAACGGAGGCATTTTCAACCCAAACGAAAACGAGTCAGAACTTATTGAACTCTAGTCGGCGTGACCTGCGCCTGTCTAGAGAAAAGCGCCGCGAGGTTAGCTTCACGCATATATAAGAATATATAAGAATAATGTGTACCTCAAGTGGCAGTGATGGTGCAATGTTCTGTAAATGGGGCAGATCATACCATAAGTTAGAAAGCTTAAGGTTTTAGTCTGTATCTGTCAAATAATGCAAGTACCGGGCTGTATCGTTATGTACAGATTCGTAAAGGACATAACATTTGGACACAAAGTATGACACAAGGGATCATTATTGCGAAATTACAATTTGATGGAAATAGACAAAAAATTAAGAATTTATCTTTTAATTCAATTTATTTGAAACAATATGCAACTCTGATTATTAAAATAACCCTTTTTCTGTTATCTTAGAACAAAAATATTGTTCCAATTTTGCGCTCACGGGGAACATGTCCTAACCTGGTTCAAACCAGCTGGCAAAAATCTTTATTTTGAAATTTGTCAAAAATAATCTAATTCTTCTTTCCTATGCTTAACTTGACTTATCATTTGTATGGCGAGCTGTATACATACAAAAGTCAAAACAAATACAAACAAACTGACTTGGAGCATGATTCCGGCCAATGATGGAAAGAATTGTATTTTATTTTAACTCTAAATTCCCCGAATCAAACATCAACACTCATACCCCCCTTTTCCTTTGCAGAGATCAAGGATCATTCGTTCCCATCCGATACATACATATCCGATACACAATCCCAACTTTGGGATCATTTTCCATCACTAATCAGGAGCTTGTGTATCACCGGCTAATATGCCAGTCACAAGTGGCATTCGATGATCATCTTCAACAAATCAACGCGGGAAGGCTCCCATTCTCGACCGAAGTAAAGGCGGCATTGAGTTCGTGTGCGGCTTACCGTTGTAACGTTTCACCAAATAAATTGTTGTAATTTTAGTGTAAATAAACATCATCCTTTTAAAGAACACAAAATACTGGAGATAAACGCTGCTGAAGACATGTGGGTTATTAAGCTAAGAGTTTTTTTAGATTATCGGCTATATCTCATAAACATCCAATCATAATTCTAACGGATCTTTTAAGAATCGCAGAAGTCGAACATTTCAATAACTTTTGAACACTAGTATTGTGAAATCAAGTTTGAACGAACGGTGAATAAATGAACTAACGCAACTAGCTACCGAAAAAGAAATGCTAAAAAAATGTAAAAATGAAAAAATGTAAGTAACGATTTATTTCGTCTCCAAACTGGAACAGTTCAAATATAAACATATTTAATTTTAATATCACTTACAGATTTGTATTGAAGTAAGACGACAAATTATAAGAAATTCCTTGTTTGAATTAGTATCTTGAAACAGGAATTAATTAAGCAGTAAGACGACAAAATAGAAAAACATTGTCCTTTTTTATTTAGGATCTTTATTTGGAATTCGATAAAGAAATAAATGGTGGTTCTTGGTCTTCTTCTTTTTCTTCTTTGGCCCGCTCTTAATGTTGAGCACGTCGTGCTGACATGGCCTGGTCACCAATACGTTTCCAGGAGAATCGATCCAGTGCTGCCGCTCTCCATCCTCTGCTGCACCCGATCTCCGATAGGTTCTGCTCCACCTGATCCAGCCAACGGGCTCGCTGCGCTCCTCTGCGTCTCGTGCCGAACGGGTCGCCGACGAGGACCTTTTTGGTGGGGCACGAGTCCGGCATCCTCATGACGTGCCCCAACCAGCGTATCCTTCCGGCCTTCGCCACCGTGAGGATGTCAGGTCCCCCAAACAGCTCAGCAAGCTCGTGGTTCATTCTCCTCCTCCACCCGTCGTGCTCCAAGATACCGCCAAAGATCGTCCTTAGCACACGGCGTTCGAAAACACCGAGTGCATTGGTATCCTCTGTGAGCATGGTCCAAGACTCATGACCATAGAGGACAGCCGGCCGAATCAATGTACGGTATATTGTGCATTTCGTGCGCAGGAGAAGGTTTCTGGATCGTAGGAGTTTGTGGAGCCCGTAGTAGGCACGATTCCCCTGAATAATGCGCCTTCGGATTTCGCTGCTTACGTTGTTGTCCGAAGTTATGATCGTACCGAGGTAGCAGACCTCCTCTACTACCTCGAGATCATCGCCGTCGACCGATACGCTGCTTCCCAGCATGGCCCTATTACGGTCAGAGCCTCCGGCAAACAGGTACTTTGTCTTCGTCGCATTGATCAGCAATCCAATCCTTGAGGCTTCGCGCTTCAGTCGGGTGTACGCCTCGCACACCGCCGCAGATGTCCTTCCGATGATGTCGATGTCATCCGCGAAGCCAAGGAATTGGATAGAATGGGTGAAAATCGTGCCCCGCATATCGATGCCCGCGCTTTTCTTGACACCTTCCGGAGCGATGTTGAACAGCAGACAGGAGAGTCCGTCACCTTGCCTCAATCCCCGGTGAGACTCGACCGCATCCGACATCCGACCAGCTTTCCCGGAAAGCCATACCGCTGCATCCGATCTATGGTATCGTAGGCCGCCTTAAAGTCGATGAACAGGTGGTGCGTGGAGATTTGGTGCTCTCGGCATTTTAGGAGCATCTGCCTGAGAGTAAAGATTTGGTCGGTCGTCGATTTTCCTCCAACAAAACCGGCTTGATAGCTCGCCTATGTTAATACACAAACCAACGAAACGACCTTGAATTCGTCCAGTGAGTGGTACTACCATCAACCTTTGTTTCTGAGATCCATCTATGAGCTCGACTATGCAAATCTATCAAGGTACTGTGAGATCAATAAACAAATATTACGCAAGCGCTAGACATAAGACTACAAAATCGAATTATCTTTTACAGCTACAATAAAAAGCAGCAATACAGCGACGTAATTGCAACAGGCTACCCTTCTATCATTCACGATGTCTTTTGCGGGCCCCGTAAAATCGCGCTAGCAGATGATGAATCGCACAAGTGCTCCATGACAAGCCTGCTACAGATGTAGCTTAAGCAATGCGCGTTTAAAAGGCCAGCGGTGACACATTTTGCGGATTCGATGACCATGAGAATTGTCTATTAGAATTGATGTATCAGCTAGCTACATTTCAATTTGAAAATTTTCAAAGCAAACCATTTTAACGTTTTCTTATATAAAATCTCAAAATATCCACCAAATCCTTTTGGCATAAATAGATAACAAATAACCTTTAATTGACACGATTCGATTCACAGCTATAGATGCAAACATCTCCAAAACGCGGTCCACAATGTTAGTTATTTCAAACAAAGTAGTCTCCACCAGTTAATCAACTTAGCTAACTGTGCAGCTGTAGTGTTACAAATTATACGTATCAGTTTCAAAGGACTATACAGAATCTTTTCATTAATATCGTATAAGGAATATTTTTGGACTTCGATCGTAAATGTATAAGTATGTAAATGTATGTAACTTAAGGTATAGTAAATTATGTCTAAAATGTGTTTTACGATTGCTTGAGCAAAAGCGACAGAACATGAATCTACGGATAACGCTCTCTCAAAACAAAACAAAAAATAGACACGCCTGGAGGTTGTGGAAAATGATGACACCCAGGAAAATATCAATGGCCAACAAAACAAGTTAAATCAGTTTAGACATTAAAATACCATTGACATTGTACCTAAACGAAAGTGGATGAAAATGGCTGGAATGAAATCAATAAAATATAGTTTGTAAAAGAAAACCTTTGTTAAAAATAGGTTGTAGGAAATAGCCAATGACTTTTTTTTTCTTTATCATAAGTGGTACTACAATCTCAAGAGGTCAAGTTACCCAGTTATGACTTTCGTTGACTAGATTTACCCGTAGCTCAGCCCTGCGCAGGCCTCAAGATAGTCAGCCCTCAGTCAGTTCGTAATTTACAATCACCTAGGATATCACTTAAGAAGACCGTTCACGACTACAACAATATCTAGCATTTTCATTCGCTTTATTCCATTGACACTTATTCGAGACATTGAATGCCAAAATCATTCGAAAGTGGTGCTATGGTCAAGGAATGTTCCAAACGCTCAAAACTTTCACATCAATGTTGGATGTCCAATGAGATGTTGGATTTATAGAGGCATTCTTTATGTTTAAGCTGCATCTAGAAAAGACAGGTCGTCGTCGAAAATGTGGACCAAATCACAGAAATTATCGAAGTTGACTCGCATGATAGTATTCTCAGCTGTCATCGAAGTCGCGGTGAGACGAAAAGAAATAGATACTTTTCGTAAACGGATGGTAACTGGGATAAAAAATAAGTATAACCCGGCGGTCTACAGACAATAAACATTGAACAAATGTTCAATGAGCAAATCTGGTCTACGCGCTGAACAACGAGCAAGTCTTGCTTGCATTTTGTTGTTGTTCAAAAGCAAAAGCAGTTTCAAAATCGGAAGCATTACCTTTTCACCATCCTTATTGGTTGTTGCAGAGCAGTTGTGCAATAAATCTTGTTTTAATCACGGCAATAGAGCGGGATAGCAGGCTGGGAAAGTCTAAATTCCTCAAAGAATGACCTAAAAAGAGCGAGTTTGCTACATTGACTGCGAATAATAGTGCTCGGAATCTCTCCGTTAAAGCATTCAATGCTTATGACTTTTCCAAAGCTAACTTTAAAAAAATGTCAGTAATATTCCAAAACACTGACTGGTCGTTTTGTGATTCATCGTTAGACATTAACACGGCTACTAATATGTTTGTCACTAAGATAACTGATGCGTTCACCGAATGCTGTCCAAAAAAAGTAATACGCATAAAATATCCGGTATGTTCAAATCGTGAATTAAAATCCCTTAAGATAGGCAAATTTAAAGCTTACAAACAGTACAAGCGGACACAGTTACAAGTGGATAGATCCATCTATCACAGTATAACTAGAAAGTATAGGCGATTACATCTGGCCTGACGCACACAGTATACCAACAATATGCAAAAGAAGTTTTACTCGCATCCAAATGCTTTTTGGGGCTACGTGAATTGCAAACATAAACGATCCTCGATCCCCGCAAGAATAACTCTTAACGAATATGAACATCTACACCAATCGACGTTTGCCAGTTATTTGTCAAAAGGTTTTGTTCTGTGTTCTTAAATAATAATCATGACCTTAATATTATAAGTGATACACTTTCGTCTGTGGCGCTAAATACGGTCGATTTTTCGTTTAATAATCTCTGTATTACACCTGAGACAGTTATGGCAGCTATAAAAAAATTAAAGCCATCCAATAGTGTCGGTCCAGATGGAATTCCATCATCAGTGTTTTTAAAATGTGCAAAAGAGTTATGCGTTCCTCTAATGCAGTTACTGCTAAAGTCAATGTGCCAACGTGAATTTCCAAACGCCTGGAAATATTCATTTATGACACCGATCCATAAAAAGGATTCTAGAAGTGATGCAAACAATTACAGACGAATTACATCTCTGTTTCTCAGATGCTAAAGTGTTTGAAATCTTTGTTCATGATGCGTTACTATCCTCGTGCAAAATTTATGTTTCTGTGAATCAACATGGTTTTGTTTCAAAGCGTTCTGTGTCTACGAATCTAATGCAATTTGTATCGGAGTGTATCGAAGCTATGAACTCAGTTGGTTAAAAGGACACGGTGTACACCGATTCTAAAGCAGCTTTCGACTGCATAAACCATTTGTTACTGATGGCTAAACTCGCTCGTATAGGTAAATTAGCTGAGGTTAGCATCCCATGTATCGCAGCGTAAATATCGAGTGAAAATAGATAGTATTTCTACTTCTGAAGAATTCTATAGCTCATCTGGCGTCCCACATGGCAGTAATAAGCCTTTACTGTTGCTTTTATTCGTGAACGACGTGCAATTTGCTATTCCTGACCAACCGATGCTTTTATATGCCGACGACATAAAGATATATAGAGTGATAAATAGTACGAGCGACAGCCAAAAATTGCAAAAAAACTTAATTTACTTTCAATTGACGTGCGTCTAAAAGATTAAAGTTATGTGTCGATAAATGTAGCATTGTGAGTTTTAACCGTAAGAAGAACCCAGTATTACATAACTACACTCTTGACAACAACAAACTGGCACGAAGAACTGAAATTCGGGACCTTGGAACTATCCTTGAGTGTAAACTAACACTTAAGAAACACTACAAAACTATGATAGATATAGCAAATCGAATGTTAGGTTTCGTAATCAGAAATGCAAAAGACTTCAGTGACCCAATGTGCCTAAAGGCAGTCTACGCTTCGCTAGTACGCTCGATGCTAGAAGTTAACTCTGTAACCTGGACGCCACATTCCGCAGGTTGGACTAACAGACTAGAGTCGGTACAGCGCAGGTTTACTAGGCTTGCACTTCGTAATGTTTCGTGGTTTTGTCCTGCAAGTAAAGTAAGTTACCTTGACCGCAGCTCACGGTTAGGTTTACATCCACTTTATTACAGACGACATATAGCCCAGGCAACGTTTGTAGCAAAGCTCCTTGCCAATGAAATGGACGCCCCATACTTGCTAGAGAAAATTAATTTATACTCACCGGGACGAACGCTTAGAACTAGGGAATTATTAAAAATTCCATTCGCGAACAGAAACTACACTTATTGATCGTTATGTGCAAAACATTTAATGAGTTCTGCAAACAGTATGACTTTCACATTAGCACAAATGCATTTAAAACTAACAGGTTACTTACGTGGACGAATAGGATAGGATAATTTTTAATTAAGATTGGTAATGTAAATGTAAATGTAAAATGTAAAATGTAATATTTATAATCCATGTAATTCATGTTCAATTTGACATACGTCCATTGAACAATAAAAATGATAATAATAATAATTGTTTCCCCTGCTGCTGAAAGACGAAGAGAAATTTGTGGAGTATATGAGAATGAAATTAATGAAATAAGAATGTATGAAGAATGAAAAAAAGGACATTCTCAACTTTTTCGGAAAAATACGACCTGGAATTGTAAAAGATTACAATAATCACTCCTATATTTGACCAGTTGCACGCCTGATGATAACATTGAGGTACTTTTATTTGATTCTATTGACTAGCTCAACGGCCCGGTTACAGGGCTACGAATCAGAACTCCGAAGTGTACGCAAGGGAGATGTCTTTCCGTATTTGATCTTATTGTCAAGACCATAGATCCAGTCTTCTAACACAGAAACTTTCCCTAGCAATTTAGTTGCCCGGTTATTTGGAACATAAATTATTGATATTAAACTTAAATTATTGTTGTTTACTCATTGGGCTATACAAAATAGTACAACTGACTAACTAATAAATATATAAAGGAATCGTGGTTTGGTTTGATTGATCTATGGTTTGTTCAGCACCAGAAAGTTCTATTTTGCCCACGCCCGCTTCGGTGCCTGAAGCTATGCTTAAGGTTCACACATATATTTCAGGCGTTGCATCTCATCTTGCTGTACTGGTCGATACAGTACTGCTGGAACAGTCGCCCGGCAGGATGCATAGAATATGGGGCATATTAACGTAGCATTATTTGATTGGACGAACGCTGCATTCGGATCCATCTGGGGATCTAGGGATCCATCTAGGAATCAGAGCAGCCCCCGAAGGTATGCAACTATCCGTTCTATGCGGTGCCTTTTCGAATTACCCTCTGGGAATTTTTCAGGTTTGAAAAACCTTTGCTACAATGGGTTTAAAATCACCAGATTTCTTTCTAACATAAACAAAACATAAACATATCATAGATTGAACTCTAAACTTCGTTGTTATATTCTAATTCTTGGCCCTTGGATTTAAATTCCATGAAAGTTCCGAAAATAAGCATAAAGTTTTCTGCTAAAGCAAATAATATTGTGAATATATGATTATATAATTTTGTTAATATATAATATATAATTTTGTCAATACGGTTACATATTTTGTTAAGTTGCATTGTAATGTTATTGCATATTTGTTTGTATTATTGGATTTGGGTAATGTTCTTACTGTATCTATAGAAATTACATTAAAGGGCTTTGAGGGAGCTACCGTCATGATTTTTCCCTCTTTCGTATGTTTAATAGCCTTATTGATATTCATTGACGTTTGTTCCATCGATATTTGTCTCATATTTTGCAACAGTGTCTATACTGGATTATATGTCTTCCCAAAGAGGTCCCACGATGATCAAAATAATTATCAGCCTTTCTTCCTGCTTTGAGGTTGAGTAAATTTGACAATTTCACTACGGAATTGACCTTATTAGCGATTTCTTTGATTGTCTGCAGTGAGTAAGATTCGAAAATTCTATCATTCGTTGGTAGTGCTCGCTTGTTTCCTTATTTATTTTACCTCTTGGCCGTTAGGTATATTTGATGCAGCGCAACATCTAATGTTTGGCTTATTTTCGATTTCTAAAAATTGCGATTTCAATTATTCGTAGCGTTTTTTTAGTAGTTTGATTGTTCACTACGAGCACCTATTTTATTATTTCTTATGTCCGTTTCCAGTTTAAATAGTTTTCTTACTTCTGATGGTCTATCTGCTTCCACCATTGTGGGGTGAACAATTCCTGTCTGTTGTTCTTCCTTTTAAATAGCAATTTGATTTTCCTTTGTCATTGCTCTTATCGTAACCATACACAAAGTTTCGTTTTTTAGTATTGGTATGGTTCCTGAGAACACATCTGAATTTGTAATTATTCTAGACAATACATCTGATATCAATTGCAATAACCATTTTTCCATGCCGTTGCACTAGTTGTACTTTTTTTGTCAGATACTGTACTTGTAAATATTTTTAAATGCCAACAGTGTCAACAGAACAGTGTCAATTAGCTATAGCCTATAGAAGTTAACTTGCGTCGTCTCTCACTTTGCGTTTTTGAATTACCCCCTCATCGTTTCGTTTTTAAGGTACCAGGTATCAGTACGGTTCATCCATCTTTACAAATTGGGGTCTCGAAGTTTTACAATACAACTCTTACGATTAAATAATAGTATGAAAATTCATCTATTCTACTACTCCATTCTATTCTATTCTATTCATCTATTCATCATCTATTCCAGCGACATATAAGCTGTCAGGTAAGTAATATCGCTTACAGACCGTACTGTTCACCTTCATCAACATCTATAGTTGGCGTTAACAACTTACAGGATTCACGTAACTTTGAAGTTAAACAAAATAATATTAGAATTGCAGCAACCGTATTTCCCTGGAAGTATCTGCATCTGGTCACGGATTAGCAGTCTTTCCCTCACAAAATGCAAATTGCATGCCGACATCACGCCGCAACGTCTTCCGCCGCATCTGGAACAACTTCCATGGGAGCTGGCACTTGCTTTATGAAACGACTTCTCGTCTTATTACGATGGAAGTACATGCTTCTTACCAACAGGTTGCACTTCCTGCGCACGATTGGACTGGGATCGAAAGGGCTGATGCAGATCCTACAGTAGCGTTGGTACTGGTTTTTGATTATCCGCTACATCGATGCTGGTAATGTGCGTAGAGTTGATGACACCGCAGGTGTCGTATGTCCGATCGCCAATGCAACTTGCAGACTCAATCAACGTCACCTTCAGTAACGAATTTCGTCACCCAATCAATATGTATGTTGTAGCTCACTCACCAACTCCTTTCGCCCCGCTGGTTTTGATCGAGAAAAGTGCTGTGAAGCGAAGTATCATGGTGAGCTTCTACAGTGTAATTTAAGTATGTCGCATTTGCAAATGCCATGCGTCACGTTACTCGAAAGTGTCTAATTGCGAAAGTGTCCTCACCCGATTGTAACGTAGTACACTGGTGTTTTGTAGTGTACGTGTAGTGCAGGTCACGGCCCTATGGGTGGTCTTAGGGTTTTTACCTCGAGTTAATGAAGTGAAGGTAATTGAGTGAAAGTAATCTTCACTCGAAGCGTGCGACATGAAATCCTCCATATTACGCACACATTCGTTGAACTCCACATCCCACGTCGCGAATGTGGTATGTTCTATTCCCGTCATACAGTCTTACGACGCATGGCTCACCGGTGACCGTTAGAAATGTACTCGCTGTCCTAGTCGTGACTCGTCCCTGCGCTAGCTGATTCTGCATCTTACGTACGAACCAAATGCTGATCCATGAGTTGCCACTTTCATCATCAATCTTCACCCGCGCGCACAATTTAATCGTACTTCGATCCGCAAAACCGGTTTTCACGAAGGCCGTGAAAGATTTAGACGATTGACGAAAGACGATTTAAACGATTTAGAAGTTGTGTGTGGGAAAATTGGTTTTTATTTCACTCGGTTTCGCTTGCGATCGTTTTCATATGTTATTGTCCTTGTTGTTTTGGTTTACTATTTCGAAGTCGTTTAGCACTAAAACGTGTTTGTTTACCCTTGTAAGGTTTCTACGAAAGTATCACAGGTCACAGGTCCAGTATCACATTTGTCCATCGAGAACGTTTCAAAAGCGCCACTTTCGTCGTTTTGTTTCATCTAATACATGTATTTTGTTTTCGTGTCACGAGTCTTATGGGATTTCAAATCCCAAATTCCATCTCCATTCTGTTTGCGTTTTAATTATCTTCTTGTCGCGTGAAGTTGCACACTTCCTAATGTTTCCTCATTTGCACAATGCAGCACTATGTGGGATATACTCAGCAGACCATAGAGTTGACGACCATGTCCATTATTGGCTAGATAAAGCAACATCGTTGTAGTTAACCAATAATAATGTTTTCTTGCTGGAGACAGTTCAGACTCGTTCACTATGAGACGAATTAAATCTACCAACCAATGGACAGCTTTTCTGAAGATACGGTCGGGTTCGATTGTGGTTCCATTGTCAGGTGCACTATTATTCGCGTTCATTGTTCATGCGTTCAATTCCTTTCACTTCAAAACGGGTTTCCTGGCACCTGCACTTAGAAGATGTTGCAATATTCACGACTGTTCACTTTGTCGGTGAAAGTACCTTTTACTTCAAAAAGAGTTCAATTGCGCTTGGAAGATGTTGCATTAGTCACAACTGTTCGCTGAACCAGTCAGAGAGGAACTAAACGCAGCTCCATGTCTCAAGCTCCGGACTAACCTGCCCACAGGCACTATGGGTAATTGTGAACAAATTTCGGAAAAAATATTGCTTTAGTTCTCATTATCGAATAAGAAAATTTCATGATACATGTTTTTCGTACTTTTGAAAAAAGCACACTCACTGATATTGATAAATTAACAATTTTAATTAACTTAGAGGTAGCTACACACTTAGAAGCAAATAATACATGCTTAATAACCGACTTCGAAAAAAGGTGTTTACTTTTGTGTTTTTACTTTGTGGTTTTACTTTTGTGTTAAATTTTCTCAGTTGTTGCAAGGATAGTTCTTTAATTTGAAAATATTCACAACAAAGAAACACGTAATATAACCGAGTTCATACAAACTTTTTGAGGCATTTGGCGTTTCTCCATAAATTAACGGAATGCAAAACAGCATAATATTTTGTAAGAAGATGCTTAAACGTCGAGCAATTGTAAATTTGGAGTTATTTTCGAATTAAACGTATAAATTCAATGATAACAACTGAACTGGTCATATTCATGAAGACATAATTAATCATGAACAATGGATCTTTTGTCTTAGTCTAAACGTCTTTTAACACAAGTTCGAAATTTGGATTTTTACCGCGACACCTGCCCATCGTGCGAAGCAAGTCGACCGACACGCTGGTGGTGTTGCAAGCATTCTGAATCGCTCAAATTCGCGGAAAAATAACGCAAGTGTTCAATGGACGGATTCCGCAATTGGCGGAAAACTCAGACGAAAGTTTCATTTATGTGTCCAGTGAGAGCAGCATCTCTCAATAATGACATTTGGTTGAGAATGACTCTCTTCGATGTCACTCGCTGTCTCTCTCGCTCTCTTTTGTTTATTCTCCCAGATGATCGATGATCGACGACATCAAACGAGCATTGAAAAGTTACAAATGTTCAACCAATGTTCTAAAATCCGGACTAAAAATTATGTACTTTAGGTTGGATTTACTTCAAACAATGCATCATTATAAACATGATCACAGCGGGAACGCTGACGATATAGTATCTAAATGAAGATCTAGATTTTCTTAAACTCCATTCGCGTTAGTAAACTTTCCATGCTCAACATAACCTTTTTAGTTCACATACTTCACTGTCATACAAAACTGAGACGACGTCATCTTACACCCTCAATATTTGTATCAAATCAATATCCTAAACCTTACATTTCTTAGCATAGCCCCCAGGGTCAATGAATACATCAATTGACTGTAGAAAATTATTATCATCCATCTCTATTTTTAACCCTTGACTGCTCCTCGACTCCTGTTAGCGCGAATTTCAGTCTTCTCCTTCTTTTCGAGTACCCGTGCGGAAGATAATGTGCTGTTTGCAAATGGCGGAAAAGCGGAAAAATGACCGAAAAAACGGAACGCACGAAGATAGCTGGGTGCATCAAATGTCCCTTGACCCGGAAGAATTGATAGTTCCAGATAAATGTAGGGACATGCTAAACCCAAGGCTAGAAAAACTCGTTCCAGATACAAATTTGTGACCATTCGGGGACCAAATCCCCCGTCGGCTTGCTTATTTGGGGAAAAATTGTAAATGGAGCTCCCTCTTCCATTTGAAATTTTCACCTCAGAGGTCTTGCAATTCCATTTAAGACTTTCCTTGATTTCTACTTCAAGAACGGCCGGAATAGAATTTGGCATTGGTCCTGTCGTGAGAAAACCAGGCAGGAGAAGCCCGCATTGCTATAAAATTCATTGCGTTAAAATCCAGGAGAAATTGTTAAAACCTATAGGATAGCCACGGGTAGAAAACGGTTGTTAGACTGAACTTGTTAAAAAATCCAAACGGTTGGATGAAATCGTCACATTGAAATCGTAATCCTAAACACATTCCGAAAAACCAATACGCGTTTATTGAAAAACGATGTGTTCGGTGAAGAAGCCATCTTGCAAAAACATTTTAAGCAATATCGTGTACCCTGAAAGAAATCTCGTTTTTTATATTGAAAACTCAGTCCAGTTTATTAAACTTCAATGAGTGGATGCTTTGTCATTTTGTTTCTTAAAATTTGCTATTTATTATTAAACTGTGCCTGAACATGAAAACCGACTGAGTGTAAATGTGACTAAATGGCCACAAGCTTCTACACAAAGAATCGAAGAGGTTCGTAATTTTCCACAAACTCGGATGATAGTTGATAGTTTTGTAATGGCAACCTCCTAATTTGATACCTGGTTTTTCAATAAGTCATGGCACCACGAACACCTGTACAAACTCAAAGAAGACGGCACCATGTTTAAAGTGAAAGATATCTGAACAATACAATGTCAACTGTTTAGCTTGATGCGATACCTTGAGATCTTTAGCCTCGGAAGTGTCTTGGGACTCCTCCTACACGATTATTATAAAGCCGATGCCCCATTCTTGAATATGAGGACTGACCTATCACCCTATAATGATAATATTACCATCACGTATGGATGCCAAGCTCGTGTAAATTTTTGACGCCTCGTCTCAAGTTCTGGATTAATATACAAATGATATTAAGGACCGAAAAGTTGTAGTCAATTTCTCCCAATTACAGTTTTATTTCCATTAAGAACAGAATAATTATTTCCACAATAAGTCGTAAAGCCTTACATTGCAAGGTCATATCGTTCAGTAGGCAACGGATTTTGTTTTTTTTTTAGATTTAGTTTAACAATGTTGATGCATTATACGTACTTTTCTCAATAAACATGTATAATCCCTGTCCTATTCAGTTTGTCGGTTGTAAGTTGTGTCTATTGTAAGGAATTGTTATGCAACTTTTGGTTTGGTGCCGTGACCAGGATCAAATGTTCGCGATCGATCCCTACGTTGTGTTTTAGTGTTTCTTTCAAAAACCAGTGAAGTGCTTAACGATTGTTCCGGGTTGGCCGATCGGCGAACGTGCCGCTATATTTCGTGGTTGCTTGTACAATGGTGGTAATTTTTACGCATCCGAAATGGCCGTAGCCCTAACGTAGCCAAAATTAAGCTAACGCTGCCCCAGTGAAAATATTCTATATACATTAAACAGCTGCGCGGACAGTCAACAAAAAAACGTCACAACAAAAACAAACAGTGTGTGACGTGCAAATCGTAAACAACATGTTTGATGTTAAAGATGCATCTACAAAAGACAGGCACGTCGTCGAAAATGTCGACCAAATCACAGAAATTATACAAGTTGACATGTTAGTAGTCTTAGCATTGATCGACAGCTGCCATTTGCGAAGCCGCCAGACGGGGACCAAACCATCACTAACGCACAGAAAAGGTTCCATTCAGTGTTGGTGGGACTGGAAGGGTATCGTTTATTTTAAGTTGCCTTCTTTTGTACGGGCAAACACTATATTCTGATCTCTACTGTCAACAACTCGATCATATGAAATTAGCGACTGACCAGAAACGACCAAAATTGGCCTACATGACATGTAGCGGAAACGGGCAATAAACCTGCTTCACTTTATCTCTTGCAACGAGGAAGGCTACTCCTTTTTGATGACCGATCATTTTCGCAATGTTAACAACATAAATAACGAAAACAACGTTTGTTTGAATGAAGTAATAAGGCGATTTTATTTTAGCTACAACGAGTCGACGTGCGCCTACGACGCGCCTCGCTAGCGATGGATAACGCAACTGTTTCCGTTTGTCCTTACTATCCCTGGCGGTTTCATTTCTACTCCTACAGCGGTTCACTTGTCTAGGAATCATTGCGCCTCTGTGTTATTAATGTTCACTCTTTCGCCGGACTCTACTCTTTAAGCCGGAGGTTCGATCGTCCCGCTCATAGCAAAAGCGCTTGCACGGGCCGCTCGGCCACGCACACGAAATCGAGCGTTATCACACACGCTGACCGCAGTCAAGGGGGCATTTTACCGGTTGTCTTGACTGCCAAATTATTTTCTCCCTTCTTTATTCTTAAAGTCAATCTATAAGCGACATAACAAGAGTGGTGTTCCAAATGGTGTTCCAACCAGATCTCTGGCGTCTGTAGATTCTCACCAGAAGCCTAGGGCGCTTGATTCCAAAGTTTGAATGTATACACCATAGGGCCGTCCTTGCATCAAGCAATTATCACCTTTTCCTCGCAGTACCAAACTTTCTAAGCGATAAGCGATAAGTTGGAATCAAAAGATTGCTCGAGATTGTGGCTAGTAAGGACCAGGACTACTATGACAGAAGCATCATGAAACTATTTTGAGCATGGAACAAATATCCAACAAAATGATGCATATTTGCTCTAAATCTAGCAATCCGATGTATGTTCTATTTATTTTGCCGAATCTGTTAGGGTTTCTAGTGTTAAAGGAAGCTGGATGTCCGGGACACTCTTTGGCATTTGTACAGTGAACACCATAATCGACGATAAACTCGCCGACACAAAGGGTAGCACGAACCTGCACACTGAGTCATAGCGTCTAGAATATGTTTCACCCACCTATAACCATCACCTACCACTATCGAAGGGCATCTCCACTCATTTAAATCGGCTCAGGAATTCCACGCACAAAATTAATAGGCTATATAATCCCTACATATATTACACTATAATTAACTTATGATGCCATCTGAACTATGATTGGTAAATGTCATATCATGGTGAAGTGTTGAGAACACTTGTTGTTAGTTCATAAAAGATATTAAATTCTATTGAGTATTGTATAACGTTTACACTCATATTGACACATTTTTTACATGAAACTACAGCGATACATTGATTATAAAGAAGCGAATATTAAAAAAAACTGCATTTAATTGTCCATCAAACGTCATAGACGGATGCGGAAACGAAACGGAACGAATAACAGCTAACCAAAGAATCCAACCGAGCGAGAGTCATCTATTTGAGCGATCAGTGAAGTTGTACGATCCGATGAGTGGAGTGAACAGCGAGTGGCATAAGGGAGAGTCAATCACAACCAAAAGCCATCATTGAGTGATGCTGCTCTTTACATGCAGTTACGCGACACACGCACGAAACTTCCATCTCTGAGTTTCCCGTCAACTGAGGAATCCGTCCTTCGAACACTTGCGTTATTTTTCAGAGAATTTCAACACATGAATCAGCATTTGCAACGTTTCCAACACTACGTGCTTTGCAGTCGACTTTGTTCGCACGATGGGCGTATGTCGTGGCAAAAATCTAAGCTTTGATATTGTGTTAAAAGCCATTTAAACCAAGATAAAATCTACAGATTCACTGTTTTTGTTTGTGTCATATGAATATAGTTATATTTTCAAACATATAAGCAGATAATTTATTGTCATTAAATTCAAACGCAAAATTCGACAGTTGCTCAATATTGACAATAGCTCGACGTTTGAGCATCTTCTTCGGACATATTTGGCTTATTTGGCTTTTCGATGACGTTCCGAAAAAAGTTTGTAATAGGTATGCTATTGAATGGTCGAAGTTTATTTGCAACATATAAGTTAATTTATTTTTTAAAAGATAGCAAAAGTTACCGGTTTTCAAAGTCGTTTATTAGATACAAATTATTTGGTTTTGAATCTGTATCTATCGTTAAAATAATAAAAATTACTATTTTACCATTGTCAACTGGTAATATTCTTTATTCAGAAGAAATCATCGTGTATCATGTATCGTGGAATTTTCAAATTTTGTTATGTTATTTACCAAAAATAAAATTATATCTCGACACTGTGCATTGGCAGCGTAGACCGCATCGAGCGGTATGAAGCTTTGTTTCATCGACAAAGCGAACAGCCGTGATTATTTACTAAGCGTGAGTGAACCGAGTTAGCGAACGCACCACCAGAGCGAACAGTCACAGGGAACAGCAAGCAATACCTCGGAGTGCAAGTTAAAGTTAACCCTTTTTGAAGTGAAAGAGTTTGAAGTCCTGAACAATGAACGCGAATAACAGAAGGAGAAGGGCATCTAACAATGCAAATCTGAATGCAAATCTGAACCATATATTGAAAAACGCTATCCATTTGGTGGTAGTGATAATATGGCTAATTGTGAACGAATCTGAATTACCTTCAGAAAGAAAAAACTTTTTTACTTCCAGTGCAAGTGATTTACTTCGTAGAGCCAATCATGAAGCAAATCGGACAATTGATTTCCGAAGGTTGCTAAGTTGTGCCTACATAATGCTATGTTGTGCAACTGAGGAAAGTATACGCAGAACTTCGACGTGATGAGAATATAAATAAATCGCAAGCGATTGGAACAGAATGGAGATGGAAGATTTGAAATCTACACAATTCGTGACATGTAGTCCAGAAAACAAAATAATTCTATTACTTAAAACAAGGCGATACAAAGCAAGTATTTAGGAAGGTTTTGTACGGAAAAGTGTGATAATGGACATAGCTGTGTGTATTTAGTGGAGTTTGGTGAGTGTTCTCATTGGACTATTAAATTGTTATTGTAGTGTACTTAACAATTTGTCGACAAACAACCTACAATGAATGAATCTGTTTGCAGCTGGAAATATCCTATTATATAAACCTACGAAGCGACCCAGGATTCAATCAACGTGAGGGGTTACCGTATTAACCTTTGTGTCTGATATCCGTCCATGAGCTCGATTATTCAAATATGTCAAGGTGATGTGAGTTCAATAAACAAATCCTATAACACAAGCGCTAAACACATGAATAAGACATTTAATTATCTTTTACAGCTACAATAAAACGCAGCAACACAGCGACGTAAGCGCAACAAGCTACCCTTCGCTATGCCTATACGACCAGTAAACTCACGCTAGCAGACGATGAATTGCGCAAGTGCTCCATGGCAAATCTGCTATAGATATAGCCAATAGCAATGCGAGTTTCAAAACTTCCAACCACAAGTCTACACGCTACAACTTACCAGTTTTTATGATCATCGAAAATGTTACTGCGATCTAATGCCGAAAGAAATCGACATGCCTTATTGCGGTAGATAGGGAAAAGCTTTCAATTTGAATTGATAGTCAGGACTGATGTCTCAGCTGGTCACAATTCATTTTGTAATTTGTCTAATCAAAGCATTTGAACTCCTCCTTGCACAGTAACTCAAAACTTCCATCAAATGCAGATGCAGTCCACAACATTCATTATTTTAAACAAGTTTAATCATTCGTTTACTCCTTTATTCAAGAAATATATGTCCACCCATTAGGCTTAGCAATTATAATCTTATAATCTAATATTAAAAAGTAAAAATGAGTAGTTGTACGGTGGGCAACTATCGTTATGAAAAGAGTAAAGAGAGCATAGCTGTTAAATTATTGTTTCACTCGCAAGACGGATCGTTTTGGCCGTAGGTAGGCCGTGTTATCGCAAGATGGAATGAGCAGAGAAGGCGACGGTTTTATTCAGTATCCGACAAAAGAAGTGCAACTCGTAGTGAACAGTGAGAAAAAATTCATAAATTTGAACTTTTTTTCATTACTAGTTAAAGAAGGTTTTTCTATCATTTATAATCCTGGTTCAAAAACAAAATGGGTCAGCATGAAGAACGATTAACGGACAAACAAGTGCTACTGAACCAGTTTATTAGATTGTGCTGATTGAAACCTTATTTATTGGGACCAAATACGGAGTGAGTTTGAAAAAGGTATAAAGGACGTACTGCAAGCTATTTCTACAATGTTGTCACATATTTTTTTAATCATATTCTTACGAACGCTTCCTTTTTATTTATATTTTATTTGTATTCTTTATTTGATTTGAAAAGCGATGAGCGATTTTATTAACATCACGTGTACTACTAATGCCTTGATAACGTGTAAATAAGGCTTAACATCGCTATTTCTAATAACATTTGATCATGCGTGTACACTAACAAATATGTACACTAACGTATAACTAACCCTTATCGTGAGGATGATACAATCTCGTTTGTTGACCTAATATATGTCAGCGACACGATATAAGTCAATACCAACAACCTGAGAGACTTCATTATTTGTTAACATCATAAAAAACTCCTTTCATATCTTCAGTTGATGAATGACCAAATCTAGAACCAAATGTCCATGAACATTGACCTATAAATAGTCAGACAACGGATTATACAAAAATGGTTAAACTATCGATGGCCGGCGAAAAAGAAAAAGATATATTAGTTGTGAAAAAATTAAATCTTTCGATATATCACGCTTCTTGGAGTGCAAAGTAAGGTTATTTAGTGACGAATCAAAGTATTACATCTTTTGAAGCAAGAGTAAGAGACTGCAAGAGAACGCTCCAATCCACGTTTCTGCACAAAATCACCAAACAATGGTGTAGTTTCAGTTTCGGAGCGCTTCTCTGGCCATGTATAGGATGCCCCAGACAGTATAAGCACCATAAAAAATACGGAAAAATATACAACTTTTGGCAAAATGTGTATTGTTTAGTTAATAATCATTTCACTATCGTGTTCTTAGTTAATTGCATAGAAAGAAATAACAACTATGTCAATCATGTGCCAACACCCGCACTTTTGCCTTAACGCTACTGCTCAGGCTCAGCACAGACTTCTTCGCAACTATATTGAACACCTTATGCAAATCTTCCGCAAATGTTTCGATTGTTTCCGCTACTTTAACGAGTTTTCTGAGGTATCCCTTGGTTTCGATTGGTCCTTCTTTGGAGGGCAGCTTCGTTCATGTCGCAAATGGTTCTGACCACATTACACATACTAATTTAACCGAATTTTTCAGTAATAATCGATTTATCGGCATCATCGACATCCTGGCCTTATCACATCGTGCAATATTGACTATTCAGAAGCGTCTAGTAGTCGAATTTAGCGACTCATCATCCATGACAACACATACGGATTTGCTACGCAGTAGATTATGATACAGCTTTCGAGCTTGCGCTTTAACGGACGTGGCCTGCTTGTCACTTCGTTTTTTCAATCTACTTCTTAAAGGTCTTAAAATGGATCCTTGCTATGGCATGTTGAACGTTGTTCTTCGACTTCTTCTTCTTCTTGATCTGCTCACAGTTGAGCACGTCGTGCTGACATGGCCAGGTCACCGATCCGATTTCAGGAATCTCGATCCAACGCTGCCCTCCTCCACTGCAGGCTGCATGCCATGTGTCCCAACCATCGTATCCTTCTGGTTTTGACTCCCGTCAGGATATCAATTCTACCAAATAGCACAGCGAGCTTGTGGTTCATTCTTCTTTTCCACACGCCCTGCTCGTACACACCGCTAAAGATAGTCCTTGGCACCCACTGTTCGAAAATAGCGAGTACATTGGCGTCTTCCGTCACCATATTCCAGGACTCGTACCCATAGAGGACTACCGGACGTATCAGTGTGAAACACGTCGTGCATTTCGTGTGTTGCTGGAGTCTTCTGGAACGAAGGAGTTTGTGCAGCCCGTAGTAGGCACGATTTCTTTAAACAATGCGCCTTCGGATTTCGCTGCTTACATTGTTGTCCGAAGTTATGATCGTACCAGGGTAGCAGAACTCCGCTACCACCTTGAGATCGTCGTCCACTGATACTCTGCTTCCGAGTGGGGCTCTATCACAATCAGAGCTCCCGGCAAGCAGGTACTTTGTCTTCGTCGCATTGATCCTCAATCCAATCCTATTGGCCTTACGTTTCAGGCGGATGTATGCCTCGCACACTGCCGCAGATGTCCTTCTGATGATGTGGATGTTTTCCGCGTGGTCTAGGAATTGGAGGGATTGAGTGAAAATCGTACCACGGATGCCGAAGCCCACGCAACGCATGATACCTTCCAGAGCGATGTTAATTATATACTGTGTTTAATAATCTTGAACGCGCCTCGAGGCCTAATTAAGATGTATTCTGTAAACAAAATACAGAATTTACTAAGCAAAATTAATGAAGCAAAGAAAGAATGAGGACGAAGCCGTGGAATTTCGATGGTCATGGCAGGAGACGAAGTCTATCTCTGAAATGATGCGATGAAATGCAGAAGTCAAAGATTTGCATTGAAGATCAGAGATTGCATTGAATTCAGCAAACATTTGAAGTATCGGATCGCACCGACCAGCACTGGTACGGGGCTGGGATAATCGCAGGAAATCCCTAGTCCTGAGACGTCGGTAGGGTGCGTAGATGTCAATGAGGAACATCTGTATGGTATTGTTGAGCAGGTCAACATTACGTCTTCTAACGACAAGAGGCTCAAGGCCTACAAGCTGTTGCATAGATCGATCCGATCTATATCATATCCGCCTTCAATCATAGGTCGCCTTGTTCTGGTGCTCTCGGCATTTCTGAAGGATTTGCCGATAAGTAAAGATTTGGTCGGTGGTCGATTTACCTCCAACAAACCCAACCTAGCAGCTTCCAATGAAATCTGAAACAAGGGGCACACATCTGTAGAAGAATATTCGGGGCAGGATCTTATAGGAAGCATGCAGGACAGTGATGGCTCGGAATGTAGCACAGTCGCCCTTTTCGTACAATGGGTGTATGAATCCCAGTTTCCACTCGTCCGATAGTTCTTCCTGGTCCCAAATCCTTACAATCAGCCGATTTATGATAGAAGCAAGCCTCTCCGTCGCCATTTTGAACAGCTCGGCACTATTTCAACTGTTTGACGTCGCTGATGACTTCGTCTAAGGATGGGGGACACTTCGTCATCGTCCGGCTGGCTGTCATAGTAGTGGTCTCCTCTGAGTGCTATCGATTCGGTAGTGGGATCCTTCGGCAGCGCTGCCTCAAGCGCGATCGGGAAATCTCTTGCCACATCAGTTTGTCTCAGCCGATCTGTGTTGAGCCTTGAGGTGGCATGATAAATTTCTAGCGTAACCTAACCAAAATCAGGAATCGGTTCAAGACGTCGTTTGCTCTTCGTGTGCGTACATTGTTCTTTGAAGTTAACAGTTTATTGGTCACATCTTAAACGGAACTCCATTTTTTGTAAAATTTTTTATTGTTAAAAGCCAATAAGATCTTCCGGTTCAACTTTAGGTCCATACGTCCTAGCTTTTGACTACATTTCGGGGCATCCTCAAAGCTGAACTCCTCGCCAAACACTCACACCTTCCGTTTTCGCCAATTGACTAAGCAGGATGTATGAAATAGAGCACCATTGTTAACACATTGTACACAATGTTCTTAAGCTTGTTGGAGGAAATTCATCGCATTTTGATGGAATCGGTGTAAAACTTCCAACAAACGAATTTGTTGTTTTGAATGTAAACAATAACGTATACATAAATCAGCTGTTTTACGTCATCTGTTTTCAAGTGTCCTCATTTAGAAATAACATGTTTAAAAGTATTAGAAATAGAAACCTAGTTTGTCGTGCATAGTGCAGAGTAGTGCATAGTTTATGTTCATTTTCTTAGCATTGGGTTGTCCAAAAGATATTAGGGCCAATTATCTGTTGCAAGCGAAACAGTTTGAGAAAAAGCTGTGCAAGACAAACGGAAAACAGATTTGCTATTCAATTCATTTTATTTTTAAATGTTTTTGAGAGGAATTTGGTGATTGTTTCAAACATTACAGCAAAGGATTTTCCAGCAAAGAATAACTCGAACATTCCCAGGGGAAAATAGTAAAGACTAGTGTTGGGTAACTCAGATTCAGAATCAAGAATCTGAATCGATCTTCGAACCGGATGAATGAATCTGAATTTCTATTGCAAATATTCATGAATTCTCAAAGATTCATAAATCTCTCCGGAAACATAATTTGAGACTGTTTTTAATTATTTTTGCGTCCAAAATAATAAATTTTATACATATGAAGTTATTACTAGCACTGCTAGCATTCTTAAAGCAAGAATGCTTAAACAGATCGAACTGAATTTTATTGCAGTGATCGCCACTTTGCTCTTTGTATATTTAGAAAAATTTAAGTTAAAGTGGCTCGAATACTCGTTGAATCGACGCGTCATTGTATTCATAGGTACGTTCCAACCGCATGTGTGCCTAGTTTCATGTAGCCTAATTTTGTTGTCGAGATATCGAGCGTGGGACTTAGAAACGAGTTTTTTTTTTCAAATAACGATAGCGCATCAATTGTCCCTAGTATCAAGCCTGCTATAAATGAGGCCTGAGCCAACGGTGTAATGAATTAGGCACACTACTAGTAAGGACACCGCATAGAACGGGTAATTGCATACCTTCGGGGTTGCACTGATTCTAGCCATGTATTTATTCCACATATAATTGGGGTATTATTTCAAATTCAGTGATCAGAAATAATTGAAATTTAAATTAAAAACATATCAAGTAACAGAAAAGGTCCCAAAGAGATAGTAAGTTGTAGGAGATATCGTGGAACTGTTGGAACTGCCAAAGGCCAACTGCCAACTGTTGGCTGCTGCGTACGATTTCTAGTAGAGGACAGAAATCATAAGTTCAACCGATTGATCCGGTCCGTGATTCGTTATCGTAAGGTACGTGTACGTGGAATAAAGTCTTAGGCTAAATCGATTCTGCTACTATTGACTGTCGAAGAAATCGCTGACGCTGCTGGTTGAAGCCCGCTGCTGTTATTGTTGTACGCAGAACGGATGCGCTTGACAATGCATCATGTTATCGTACTATTGCCATTCACAACGGCCACATTATCCACACTAGCTTTGCAAAACTAGCTAAAGTAGCAGCAACAACAGTACCACCTGCTACAGCAGAATCAACTGCAACAGCTATCACCAGCGACTAGCACACTCATATATGTATAAGAATAATTACACATTTGGGTTCGTACAAAAGCTCTTCATTATTTACTTCAAATTTTCTCTAAAATAAAATATGTACATTTTGGTAGAGAACGCACAACAAAAGCACTAAACAATAAGGGAGTTTGGAAATTTTCCGTTACATTTAGCTGACGGAAAACAGTTTGACAAATACGAGTCTTCATTTCGGTTGGAGAATACAAATTCTTGATAGTATGTTTGAAAGCTTGCCTTTCGTCAAAGCTCATTTCTCAAACAGACAACACAAACAGAAGTCATAAGAATCTTCCGCTTTTCACAACTGATCAAGACAATTTGTCACAGAACATCGACCTTATTGAGCAACATTTTAGCGCGCAAGGTCTAGGCCATAAGACAAACACCTCGAAGAGAAAGAGTCAAAGTAGCACTGAAGCAAACATTTATCGTTAGTCGAAGATAAGAGAATAAATATTTGGAAATTGCCTACATAACGCAAGTAGCCATTAAAAGTTAATAAAAGGGAACAAAGGACACTTCCTTGCAGTACACCAGGCAGGCCAATAAATTCGCTAGACATAGAACTATCATCACGAACAATATATTGACGATTAGACAAAAAGGATGAGATGCACCTTAGCAAACCATCTTAGAGCTCAAGTTTGTTCAGTTATGAAATTGGAAGGTAATGTGGTATGCCATCGAAAGCTACTCGAAAATTTAAATAAATTGTGTCGATATGCTTATTAGCAACAACGTACCTATATAGGAAGAATACAAAACACATACACGTTTTGGTATGAAACCATGTTGGTGTTGAGATATATAGGAGCTAACGCAAGATTATGCTGAGGAGTCGACATAGGTATCAAACACACACACAAAAGATACAAATTTCTCCATGTTCCAGGTATTTACCAAGAACCACCATTTATTTCTTTATCGAATTCCAAGTAAAGATCCTAATTGAAAAAGGACAATGTTTTTCTAATTTGTCGTCTTACTTTCTAATTACTTCCTGTTTTATGATCCTAATTCTAAGAACGATTTTTTTTGTCTAATTTGTCGTCTTACTTCAATACAGATCTGTAAGTGATATAAAATTAAATATGTTTATATTTGAACAGTTCCAGTTTGGAGACGAAATAAATCGTTACTTTATTTTTTTCATTTTTACATTTTTTTAGCATTTCTTTTTCGGTAGCTAAGTTGCGTTAATTCATTTATTCACCGTTCATTCAAACTTGATTTCACTATGACTAGTATTAAAGAGTTATTCAAATGTTCGACTTCTGCGATTCTCAAAAGATGTTTTCTAATTTGTCGTCTCACTTCAATACAAATCTGTAAGTGATATTAAAATTAAATATGTTTATATTTGAACAGTTCCAGTTTGGAGACGAAATAAATCGTTACTTACATTTTTTCATTTTTACATTTTTTTAGCATTTCTTTTTCGGTAGCTAAGTTGCGTTAATTCATTTATTCACCGTTCATTCAAACTTGATTTCACTATCACTAGTATTAAAGAGTTATTCAAATGTTCGACTTCTGCGATTCTCAAAAGATGTTTTCTAATTTGTCGTCTCACTTCAATACAAATCTGTAAGTGATATTAAAATTAAATATGTTTATATTTGAACAGTTCCAGTTTGGAGACGAAATAAATCGTTACTTACATTTTTTCATTTTTACATTTTTTTAGCATTTCTTTTTCGGTAGCTAAGTTGCGTTAATTCATTTATTCACCGTTCATTCAAACTTGATTTCACTATCACTAGTATTAAAGAGTTATTCAAATGTTCGACTTCTGCGATTCTCAAAAGATGTTTTCTAATTTGTCGTCTCACTTCAATACAAATCTGTAAGTGATATTAAAATTAAATATGTTTATATTTGAACAGTTCCAGTTTGGAGACGAAATAAATCGTTACTTACATTTTTTCATTTTTACATTTTTTTAGCATTTCTTTTTCGGTAGCTAAGTTGCGTTAATTCATTTATTCACCGTTCATTCAAACTTGATTTCACTATCACTAGTATTAAAGAGTTATTCAAATGTTCGACTTCTGCGATTCTCAAAAGATGTTTTCTAATTTGTCGTCTTACTTCAATACAAATCTGTAAGTGATATTAAAATTAAATATGTTTATATTTGAACAGTTCCAGTTTGGAGACGAAATAAATCGTTACTTACATTTTTTCATTTTTACATTTTTTTAGCATTTCTTTTTCGGTAGCTAAGTTGCGTTAATTCATTTATTCACCGTTCATTCAAACTTGATTTCACTATCACTAGTATTAAAGAGTTATTCAAATGTTCGACTTCTGCGATTCTCAAAAAATCCGTTAGAATTATGATTAAATGTTAAGTGTAGCTTATGAGATATAGCCGATAATCTAAAAAAACTCATAGCTTAATAACCCACATGTCTTCAGCAGCGTTTATCTCCTGTATATTCTTTATATATTATTATATTATTCTTTCTTTTTCTGTTCTTTAAAAGGATGATGTTTATTTACACTAAAATTACAACAATTTATTTGGTGAAACGTTACAACGATAAGCCGCACACGAACTCAATACCGCCTTTACTTTGGTCGAGAATGGGAGCCTTCCCGCGTTGAATTATTGAAGATGATCATCGAATGCCACTTGTGACTGGCATATTAGCCGGTGATACACAAGCTCCTGATTAGTGATGGAAAATGATCCCAAAGTTGGGATCGTGTAAATTTATACCATACCGAGATCGGATGGGAACGAATGATCCTTGATCTCTGGCGAAGGAAAGGGGGGGGTTGGAGGGTTGATGTTTGATTCGGGGAATTTAGAAGTTAAAATAAAATATAATTATTTCCATCATTGGCCGGAATCATGCTCCAAGTCAGTTTTTTTGTATGTGTTTTGACGTTTGTATGTGTACAGCTCGCCATACAAATGACAAGCCAAGTTAAGCCTAGGAAAGAAGAATTAGACTATTTGTGAAAAATGTCAAAATAAATAATTTTGCCAGCTGATTTGAACAAGGTTAGGACATGTTCCCCGTGAGCGCAAAATTTAAACAATACTTTTGAACTAAGATAACTGAAAAAGGGTTATTTTAATAATCAGAGTTGCATACTGTAATGCATTATAATACACTAGTACGCATACTAATCTTAATAATATGAATATTGAATTCACTAACACCACCATACATTTGTACTTTAAAAGGTGCTCCAGTATTTGCACGAGAGCAATCTCGATCGTGAACTAATAAAGGTAACATCCCTAGAACATCACACCTACCTACTGCAAGGAGGCTTGTCGATATTTTGTTGTTGTCGATTTTATGCGTGAACATGTTTAATGTCCGTCAAACTGGTGAGTTGTAGATTGTAGAGTTATAGGGAAAGGGTTGAATAAGACCAGTTCAACAAGACAGATATTACTCTATGTAATGCAAGACTAACGAATTTGCAAAATGTGTCACCACTGGCCTTTTAAACGCGCATTGCTTAAGCTACATCTGTAGCAGGCTTGCCATGGAACACTTGCGCAATTCATCATCTGCGAGCGCGATTTTACGGGGCCCGCAATTGACATCGTGAAGGGTAGAAGGGTAGTGTGTTGCAATTACCGCACTGTATTGCTGCTTTTTATTGTAGCTGTAAAAGATAATTCGATTTTGTAGTCATATGTCTAGCGCTTGCGTAATATTTGTTTATTGATCTCACAGTACCTTGATAGATTTGCATAGTCGAGCTCATAGATGGATCTCAGAAACAAAGGTTGATGGTAGCACCACTCACTGGACGAATCCAAGGTCGTTTCGTTGGTTTGTGTATTAACATATGCGGCTGCAAATAGATTTATCCATTGTAGGTTGTAAATGGAATCATTGTGCATATATGTGTTCAGAGTCTGAGTACTCCCAATATACAATTTAATGGTGTAATGAGAATACTTACCAAATCTCACCAAATGTACTCCATTATCACTCCAAGCACCTCTCAAAAGCTCAGTTTTAACACCTCGCTTCAAGTATTTTATTTTCGTGGCTCCATGTGTTTTCTCGATTATTGTCCAACTGTGTGTTCCACCTATCCTGTTCTGCGGCGTTGTCCACTTGTTAGAAACTCTTGCTGTGCGTTATGCACTATTATGTGGCTATACGACAGCAGAACTTCGTAATCTTCTGCTACATTTGTTTCGTTTAATGCTTCTCTGTATATTTGGTTTGTAATGGAAAAATAAAATCGTTTTCTTGCGGAGGGTGCGTCTGACTCGATCACAATTTTCCAAACTAGTTTTTGCAACCAACAGACAGCGTCTCTCAAAACACTGTGGAGATCGTCAATCGTGGGTACAGAGCGATGTACCCTGCTTTTATTATACGCCTTCATTGTTGATTTCTGACTTGTTGCAACCTTTTGTGCTCTGAGTGTCTCACACGCGTATTCGTATCAATTAGCGATAGATTTCCTTTCAAGGGTTCACTTCTTGCACTTAGAAGGTCATGTAATAACCACAAACTGTTCGCTTTGCCGGTGAGAGCGAAACTAAATGAAGCTCCATGTTGCCCGTTGCGGTATATTCAGCCAATGCACAATGGGCAGTTGTGAACAAATGTTGGTATAATACATTCTTTTGGTAAACAACCTAATGGAACATGTAATTGTAAATGCTTCACTTTTTCAAATAGAGCTTTGACAACTCATGTTTCTATGATGGAAATATAATAAATCCGTCTGTAAAGATTACAATTTTGTCGCAATTAATTAGAAGATTTTTGGCCCGCCAAAGGTCCATCGTGCGAGTTGAGTATCGCGACAGCGTCGCAAGTGTTGTCTGGAGCATTCGTAAATGCTGCTTCATAAATTCTGCTGTAGAAACGCAAGTGTTCGAATGAATCATTCCACGTGTCATTCACAGTAGCCAGGGGGCGCAATCATCCATGCAAGCAAAACGATCATCGACAGTGGTACGACGAGAGAATTGTGTTGTCTCGTTTTTACATTCTTTTCACATGCTGTAACGAGCGTCAACTCTACGAAACTCTACAATTTGTGCTTTCTCTATCCTTCTTTTCTGTGTTCTGTTATTTCGATTTTTGGTCTCCGCTGAGAATAGTTGCGTATCATGCATTTTTGTACTCTGGTGTTTGAGAGCGTAAGGGAGGAGAGTTTGTTTTATAAATCACGATGTCTCTTTCCCCTTCCCTTTTATGTGTAAAGCGATTGTGCGTTCGTTAATTTGGGTAAAAGTTCTGTTTCTGTTTTCAGTTTGTATAGAAACCAATAGCCCTTATTAGACCTTAGACCTTCATTTGTTTTCTTTGTCGCGCAAAGGCGAGGTAACGTGCGCGCATTCCTCAATAAAAACGCGCACGAGTGATGTGACTGTTTGCATTGCATGCAAATTGTAAACCGGTTTTGGATTATTATTACTCTATCTTGCTCGGGCACATGGAATAGTGCTTGTAATGCGTGAGTAGAAGCAGCAGAACACTCTTTTATTGTCAGATTTTACGAGCGTTTCAAGTCCGACCATCCAGTTCCATCGGAACAGGGAAGACAACAGTGCAGGATCGACGAGGAGGGTGCACAACACACACTCCTCTGCAAAGAGTACAACGCATTTCGGCGCATCGACAGTGTTCGAGGTCGAGGAGTTTTTTTGTTTTTTTTTTTTTTATTAATTTTATAGAGGCTTTGGACCTTCTGGCTGACATTCGCCTCCTGAGGTCGAGCAGTGGTTTAGCGGGACTGCGCCAAAACGCTAATTCCTTTCCCTCCGGATCTAGATGACCCCGGCCGGTGGTTTACAAATGCCCGTGGCAACCGTATCCACCCTCCACTCACGTGTTCGTCTGTTGGAAATTCCGACTCCGTTAGTAAGCAAAGAAAAAAACGCAACACAAGTGATGTTTGGAGCGTTGTAAGCGAGCAATTTCGCGATGGACAGGAGACTCCAGACGAAAGTTTCATTCATGTGTCGCGGTGCTGCATAGGTCAGCATCCCTCAATGATGACAGTCGTTTGTGATTGTGACTCTCCCTGATGCGACTCGCTATCTAACTCGCTCTCTTTTGTTTATCCTCCCAGATGATCGATGATCGGCGACATCAAGCGAGCATTGAAAAACTGCAAACGCTCAACCAATACGGACTAAAAATTTTGTAATCTAGGTTTGATTTTGGAGTAAATCAACGCATCATTATAATAATATTAAATGAATATTCGGATTTTCTTAAACTCCATTCGCGTTAGTAAACTTTCCATGCTCAACATAACTTTAAGTTTAACATACTGTTCCGTCTCCTACAGAACGGATTACATCCATACCGCATACTTATCCCTAGCGCATTCCCATCCCTAGCGCATTCCCATCACTAGCGTGTACCCATCCCTATCGCGTTCCCATCTTGAAGTGTCAGAATTTTACCGCCAAGCGTGGAGGGAGTAGTTATATTCCTGAACCATTAAAGAAGTGAAATATTCCAAACCAAATCAAAAGTGTTACAGTCCACTTATACCAGATTATGTTAAGCTCACCCTGACGGAGTTTGTACGAACACATACTTTACTGTATGGTCCCGACTTTACTTTACATACAAAACTGAGACGACGTCATCTTACACCCTTTTCAATATTTGTATCAAATCAATGTCCAAATACTAACATTTCTTCCTGTTGCATTCCGCTAGATTGATCGATAACATAAAGTGAACTCACTAATTTATTTATGTAAAACACAATTACAATACAACAGATTAAAACACTTTTATCCGTCCGGTCAGTCAACGCTCTCTGTTCTCCGTCCTGAGTTGTACCACGCTCTTACTACTATGGTATACTTACTACTTACTAATGGTAGCGCGTTACTGTCAATGAGAGTAACAGCGTTACAACACAGAATGGTTTCTTTATCTTTATACTTTATACTTTATACTATCTTAAGCGGTGTGTACGAGCAGGGCGTGTGGAAAAGAAGAATGACCACGAGCTCGCTGAGCTATTTAATAGAATTGATATCCTGACGGGAGTCAAAACCAGAAGGATACGATGGTTGGAACACATGATGAAATTGCCGAGCTCATGTCCCACCAGGAAGGTGATCGTCAACGACCCGTTCGCCATGAGGCGCAGAGAAATGAGGCGCAACGAGTTCGATGGCCTGATCAAGTAGAGTAGAACCTGTCAAGGATGGGATGCAGCCAGGGGTGGAGGAGAGCAGCGTTGGATCGAGTTTCATGAAAACGGATTGGTGACCTGGCCATGTCAGCACGACGTGCTCAACTGTTGGCGGGTCAAAAAGAAGAAGAAGTCGAAGAACAACGTTCAACATGCCAAAGCAAGGATCCATCTAAAGACCGTCAAGAAGCAGATTGAAAAAATCGGAGTGACAAGCAGGCCACGTCCGTTAAAGCGCTAGCTCGAAAGCTGTATCATAATCTACTGCGTAGCAAATCCGTATGTGTTTTCATGGACGATGAGTCGTTAAATTCGACTACAAGACGCTTCTGGGAAGTCAATATTGCACCATGCGTGCCAATAAATCAATTATTACTGAAAAATTCGGTTATATTAGTATGAGTAATGTGGTCAGAACCATTTGTGACATGAACGAAACTGCGCTCCAAAGAAGGATCAATCGAAACCAAGGGATACCTCAGAAAACTCGTTAAAGTAGCGGAAACAATCGAAACATTTGCGGAAGATTGGCATAAGGTGTTCAATATAGTTGCGGAGAAGTCTGTGTTGAGCCTGAGGAGTAGCGTTAAGGCAAAAGTGCGGTCGTTGGCATATGATTGACATAGTTGTTATTTCTTTCTATGCAATTAACTAAGAACACGATAGTGACATGATTGACGAGGTTTTAGCTTAGGCGTCACTTTTATTTCTTATGATCGTCACTACGTGGTATCTGATCGGCTGTCGGTTATCGTCTGACTTTTTTCGGTGCCCTGCTCGTGTCTTTTTGTTCCTGATTTTTTGTTGGTAGTAGTGTCCGCGGTGTGTTCAAATGATAAGGATGGGATTGGTGGTGATAGGTGATAGGTGGTATAAGTTGTGTAGTGATGGGTAAATTACCCGGATCACTACATGATTATTAACTAAACAATACACATTTTGCCAAAAGTTGTATATTTTTCCGTATTTTTTATGGTGCTTCTACTTTCTGGAGCATCCTATACATGGGCAGAGAAGCGCTCCGAAACTGAAACTACACCATTGTTTGGTGATTTTGTGCAGAAACGTGGATTGGAGCGTTCTCTTGCAGTCTCTCACTCTTGCTTCAAAAGATGTTATACCTTACCTTACTTTGCACTCCAAGAAGCGTGATATATCGAAAGATTTAATTTTTTCACAACTAATATCTCTTTTTCTTTTTCGCTGGCCATCGATAGTTTAACCATTTTTGTATAATCCGTTGTCTGACTATTAATAGGTCAATGTTCATGGACATTTGGTTCTAGATTTGGTCATTCAGCAACTGAAGATATGAAAGGAGTTTTTTACGATGTTAACAAATAATGTCTCTCAGGTTGTTGGTAATGACTTATATCGTGTCGCAGACATATAGTAGGTCAACAAACGAGAATGTATCATCCTCACGATAAGGGTTAGTTATACGTTAGTGTACATATTTGTTAGTGTACACGCATGATCAAATGTTATTAGAAATAGCGATGTTAAGCCTTATTTACACGTTATCAAGGCATTAGTAGTACACGTGATGTTAATAAAATCGCTCATCGCTTTTCAAATCAAATAAAGAATACAAATAAAATATAAATGAAAGGGTCGCGTTCGTAAGAATATGACTTAAAAAAAATGTGACAACATTGTAGAAATGGCTTGCAGTATGTCCTTTAAACCTTTTTCAAATTCACTCCGTATTTGGTCCCAATAAATAAGGTTTCAATCAGCACAATCTAGTAAACTGGTTCAGTAGCACTTGTGTGTCCGTTAATCGTTCTTCATACTGGTATCTCGGAAAATCTTGTTAATGGGTGACTCAACTGACTCATTTTTTTTACCAGGATTATAAATGATAGAAAAACCTTCTTTAACTAAAAATGAAAAAAAGTCTATATTTATGAATTTTTTCTCACTGTTCGCTGTTGCACTTCTTTTGTCGGATACTGAATATAACCATCGCCTTCTCTGCTCATTCCATCTTGTGATAACACGGCCTACCTACGGCCAAAACGATCCGTTTTACGAGTGAAACAATAATTTAACAGCTATGCTCTCTTCGCTCTTTTCATAACGATAGTTGCCCACCGTACAACTACTCATTTTTACTTTTTAATATTAGATTATAAGATTATAATTGCTAAGCCTAATGGGTGGACATATATTTCTTGAATAAAGGAGTACACGAACGATTAAACTTGTTTAAAATAATGAATGTTGTGGACTGCATCTGCATTTGATGGAAGTTTTGAGAGACTGTGCAAGGAGGAGTTCAAATGCTTTGATTAGACAAATTACAAAATGAATTGTGACCAGCTGAGACATCAGTCGTGGCTATCAATTCAAATTGAAAGCTTTTCCCTATCTACCGCAATAACCGCATGTCGATTTCTTTCGGCATTAGATCGCAGTAACATTTTCGATGATCATCAAAGCTGGTAAGTTGTAGCTTGTAGACTTTTGGTTGGAAGTTTTGAAACTCGCATTGCTATTGGCTATATCTATAGCAGATTTGTCATGTAGCACTTGCGCAATTCATCGTCTGTCGTCATCGTCAATTCATAGCGAAGGGTAGCCTGTTGCGCTTACGTCGCTGTGTTGCTGCTTTTTATTGTAGCTGTAAAAGATAATAAAATGTCTTATTCATGTGTTTAGCACTTGCGTTATAGGATTTGTTTTTTGACCTCACATCACCTTGACACATTTGAATAATCGAGCTCTTGGACGGATATTAGACACAAAGGTTAATACGGTAACCCCTCGCGTTGATTGAATTCGGGGTCGCTTCGTAGGTTTATATAATAGGATATTTCCAGCTGCAAACAGATTCATTCATTGTAGGTTGTTTGTCGACAAATTGTTAAGTACACTACAATAACAATTTAATAGTCCAATGAGAACACTCACCAAACTCCACTAAATACACACAGCTATGTCCATTATCACACTTTTCCGTACAAAACCTTCCTAAATACTTGCTTTTTATCGCCTTGTTTTAAGTAATAGAATTATTTTGTTTTCAGGACTACATGTCACGAATTGTATAGATTTCAAATCTTCCATCTCCATTCTGTTCCAAACGCTTGCGATTTATTTATCTTCTCATCACGTCGAAGTTCTGCGTATACTTTCCTCAGTTGCACAACATAGCATTATGTAGGCAAAACTTAGCAACCTTCGGAAATCAATTGTCCGATTTGCTTCATGATTGGCTCTACGAAGCAAATCACTTGCATTGGAAGTAAAAAAGTCTTTTCTTTCTGAAGGTAATTCAGATTCGTTCACAATCAGCCATACTATCACTACCACCAAATGGATAGCGTTTTTCAATATATGGTTCAGATTTGCATTGTTAAATGCCCTTCTCCTTCTGTTATTCGCGTTCATTGTTCAGGACTTCAAACTCTTTCACTTCAAAAAGGGTTAACTTTTACTTGCACTCCGAGGTATTGCTTGCTGTTCCCTGTGACTGTTCGCTCTGGTGGTGCGTTCGCTAACTCGATTCACTCACGCTTAGTAAATAATCACGGCTGTTAGCTTTGCCGATGAAAGAGGAACTAACCAAAGCTTCATACCGCTCGATGTGGTCTACGCTGCCAATACACAGTGTCGAGATATAATTTTATTTTTGGTAAATAACATAACAAAATATGAACATTCCACGATACATGATACACGATGATTTCTTCTGAATAAAGAATATTACCAGTTGACAATGGTAAAATAGTAATTTTTATTATTTTAACGATAGATACAGATTCAAAAACAAATAATTTGTATCTAATAAACGATGTCGAAAAACGGTAACTTTTGCTATCTTTTAAAAAATAAATTAACTTATATGTTGCATATAAACTTCGACCATTCAATAGCATACCTATTACAAACTTTTTTCGGAACGTCATCGAAAAGCCAAATAAGCCAAATATGTCCGAAGAAGATGCTCAAACGTCGAGCTATTGTCAATATTGAGCAACTGTCGAATTTTGCGTTTGAATTTAATGACAATAAATTATCTGCTTATATGTTTGAAAATATAACTATATTCATATGACACAAACAAAAACAGTGAATCTGTAGATTTTATCTTGGTTTGAATGGCTTTTAACACAATATCAAAGCTTAGATTTTTGCCACGATATACGCCCATCGTGCGAACAAAGTCGACTGCAAAGCACGTAGTGTTGGAAACGTTGCGAATGCTGATTCATGTGTTGAAATTCGCTGAAAAATAACGCAAGTGTTCGAAGGACGGATTCCTCAGTTGACGGGAAACTCAGAGATGGAAGTTTCGTGCGTGTGTCGCGTAACTGTATGTAAAGAGTAGTATCACTCAATGATGGCTTTTGGTTGTAATTTACTTTCCCTTATGCCACTCGCTGTCCACTCCACTCATCGGATCGCTCAACTTCACTGATCGCTCAAATAGATGACTCTCGCTCGGTTGGATTCTTTGGTTAGCTGTTATTCGTTCCGTTCCGTTTCCGCATCCGTCTATGACGTTTGATAGACAATTAAATGCAGTTTTTTTTTTAATATTCGCTTCTTTATAATCAATGTATCGCTGTAGTTTCATGTAAAAAATGTGTCAATATGAGTGTAAACGTTATACAATACTCAATAGAATTTAATATCTTTTATGAACTAACAACAAGTGTTCTCAACACTTCACCATGATATGACATTTACCAATCATAGTTCAGATGGCATCATAAGTTAATTATAGTGTAATATATGTAGGGATTATATGAACCATTAATTTTGCGCGTGGAATTCCTGAGCCGATTTAAATGAGTGGAGATGCCCTTCGATAGTGCTAGGTGATGGTTATAGGTGGGTGAAACATATTCTAGACGCTATGACTCAGTGTGCAGGTTCGTGCTACCCTTTGTGTCGGCGAGTTTATCGTCGATTATGGTGTTCACTGTACAAATGCCAAAGAGTGTCCCGGACATCCAGCTTCCTTTAACACTAGAAACCCTAACAGATTCGGCAAAATAAATAGAACATACATCGGATTGCTAGATTTAGAGCAAATATGCATCATTTTGTTGGATATTTGTTCCATGCTCAAAATAGTTTCATGATGCTTCCATCATAGCAGTCCTGGTCCTTACTAGCCACAATCTCGAGCAATCTTTTGATTCCAACTTCTTATCGCTTAGAAAGTTTGGTAATGCGAGGAAAAGGTGATAATTGCTTGATGCAAGGACGGCCCTATGGTGTATACATTCAAACTTTGGTCTCAAGCGCCCTAGGCTTCTGGTGAGAATCTACAGACACCAGAGATCTGGTTGGAACACCATTTGGAACACCACTCTTGTTATGTCGTTTATAGATTGACTTTAAGAATTAAGAAGGGAGAAAATAATTTGGCAGTCAAGACAACCGGTAAAATGCCCCCTTGACTGCGGTCAGCGTGTGTGATAACGCTCGATTTCGTGTGCGTGGCCGAGCGGCCCGTGCAAGCGCTTTTGCTATGAGCGGGACGATCGAACCTCCGGCTTAAAGAGTAGAGTCCGGCGAAAGAGTGAACATTAATAACACAGAGGCGCAATGATTCCTAGACAAGTGAACCGCTGTAGGAGTAGAAATTAAACCGACAGGGATAGTAGGGACAAACGGAAACAGTTGCGTTATCCATCGCTAGCGCGGCGCGTCGTAGGCGCACGTCAACGCGTTGTAGCTAAAATAAAATCGCCTTTTTACTTCATTCAAACAAACGTTGTTTTCGTTATTTATGTTGTTAACATTGCGAAAATGATCGGTCATCAAAAAGGAGTAGCCTTCCTCGTTGCAAGAGATAAAGTGAAGCAGGTTTATTGCCCGTTTCCGCTACATGTCATGTAGGCCAATTTTGGTCGTTTCTGGTCAGTCGCTAACTTCATATGATCGAGTTGTTGACAGTAGAGATCAGAATATAGTGTTTGCCCGTACAAAAGAAGGCAACTTAAAATAAACGACCCACCAACACTGAATGGCACCAAACCAAAAGTTGCATAACAATTCCTTACAATAGACACAACTTACAACCGACAAACTGAATAGCACAGGGATTATACATGTTTATTGAGAAAAGTACGTATAGTGCATCAACATTGTTAAACTAAATCTTAAAAAAAAAACCTGACAATGTAAGGCTTTATGACTTATTGTGGAAATACGTATTCTGTTCTTAATGGAAAAAAACTGTAATTGGGAGAAATTGACTACAACTTTTCGGTCCTTAATATCATTTGTATATTTATCCAGAACTTGAGACGAGGCGTCAAAAATTTACACGAGCTTGGCATCCATACGTGATGGTAATATTATCATTATAGGGTGATAGGTCAGTCCTCATATTCGGCTGGGGCATCGGCTTTATAATAATCGTGTAGGAGGAGTCCCAAGACACTTCCGAGGCTAAAGATCTGAAGGTATCGCATCAAGCTAAACAGTTGACATTGTATTGTTCAGATATCTTTCACTTTAACCATGGTGCCTTCTTCTTTGAGTTTGTACAGATGTTCGTGGTGCCATGACTTATTGAAAAACCAGGTATCAAATTAGGAGGTTGCCATTACAAAACTATCAACTATCATCCGAGTTTGTGGAAAATTACGAACCTCTTCGATTCTTTGTGTAGAAACTTTTGACCATTTAGTCACATTTACACTCACTCGGTTTTCATGTTCAGGCACAGTTTAATAATAAATAGCAAATTTTAAGAAACAAAATGACAAAGCATCCACTCATTGAAGTTTAATAAACTGGACTGAGTTTTCAATATAAAAAACGAGATTTCTTTCAGGGTACACGATATTGCTTAAAATGTTTTTGCAAGATGGTTTCTTCACCGAACACATCGTTTTTCAATAAACGCGTGTTGGTTTTTCGGAATGTGTTTAGAATTACGATTTCAATGTGACGATTTCATCCAACCGTTTGGATTTTTTAACAAGTTCAGTCTAACAACCGTTTTCTACCCGTGGCTATCCTATAGGTTTTAACAAGTTCTCCTGGAATTTAGCGCAATGAATTTTATAGCAATGCGGGCTTCTCCTGCCTGGTTTTCTCACGACAGGACCAATGCCAAATTCTATTCCGGCATTTCTGGAAGTAGAAATCAAGGAAAGTCTTAAATGGAATTGCAAGACCTCTGAGGTGAAAATTTCAAATGGAAGAGGGAGCTCCATTTACAATTTTTCCCCAAATAAGCAAGCCAACGGGGGATTTGGTCCCCGAATGGTCACAAATTTGTATCTGGAACGAGTTTTTCTAGCCTTGGGTTTAGCATGTCCCTACATTTATCTGGAACTACCAATTCTTCCGGGTCAAGGGACATTTGATGCACCCAGCTATCTTCGTGCGTTTCGTTTTTTCGGTCATTTTTCCGCTTTTCCGCCATTTGCAAACAGCACATTATCTTCCGCACGGGTACTCGAAAAGAAGGAGAAGACTGAAATTCGCGCTAACAGGAGTCGAGGAGCAGTCAAGGGTTAAAAATAGAGATGGATGATAATAATTTTCTACAGTCAATTGATGTATTCATTGACCCTGGGGGCTATGCGGGGCCGCTTACTAGACTTATTTTACCATATTGCCGGAGAGTCAGTCCTTACTACGGGAGAACGGATGGGATCGGTCCTTTCGTGTAGGATCGGCACCGTTTTCAAATACACCACCGAAACGCAACGTCTCTATCCACCCTAACATTTACTTTGCGCATCAAATATCTGCGATCGGCTGAAACTACACGCAAAAATACATACATAAAAACATATCGATTAGCCGTCATAATAATACTGAAAAATTTAATCTACATAGGGTGATTTTTGTCTTGTTCATCTTATCAAATCGATCGAACTAGCAGAAAGCAACAGGAAGAAATGTAAGGTTTAGGATATTGATTTGATACAAATATTGAGGGTGTAAGATGACGTCGTCTCAGTTTTGTATGACAGTAAAGTATGTGAACTAAAATGGTTATGTTGAGCATGGAAAGTTTACTAACGCGAATGAAGTTTAAGAAAATCTAGATCTTCATTTAGATACCATATCGTCAGCTTTCGCGCTGTGATCATGTTTATAATGAGGCATTGTTTGAAGTAAATCAAACCTAAAGTGCATAATTTTTAGTCCGGATTTTAGAACATTGGTTGAACATTTGTAACTTTTCAATGCTCGTTTGATGTCGTCGATCATCGATCATCTGGGAGAATAAACAAAAGAGAGCGAGAGAGACAGCGAGTGGCATCGAAGAGAGTCACTCTCAACCAGATGTCATTATTGAGAGATGCTGCTCACACTGGACACATAAATGAAATTTTCGTCTGAGTTTCTCGCCAATTGCGGAATCCATCCATTGAACACTTGCGTTATTTTTCCGCGAATTTGAGCGATTCAGAATGCTTGCAACACCACCAGCGTGTCGGTCGACTTGCTTCGCACGATGGGCAGGTGTCGCGGTAAAAATCCAAATTTCGAACTTGTGTTAAAAGACGTAGACTAAGACAAAAGATCCATTGTTCATGATTAATTATGTCTTCATGAATATGAGCAGTTCAGTTGTTATCATTGAATTTATACGTTTAATTCGAAAATAACTCCAAATTTACAATTGCTCGACGTTTAAGCATCTTCTTACAAAATATTATGCTGTTTTGCATTCCGTTAATTTATGGAGAAACGCCAAATGCCTCAAAAAGTTTGTATGAACTCGGTTATATTACGTGTTTCTTTGTTGTGAATATTTTCAAATTAAAGAACTATCCTTGCAACAACTGAGAAAATTTAACACAAAAGTAAAACCACAAAGTAAAAACACAAAAGTAAACACCTTTATTATTTATTATTTGCTTATTTTTTTGCGTATTATTTGCTTCTAAGTGTGTAGCTACCTCTAAGATAATTAAAATTGTTAATTTATCAATATCAGTGAGTGTGCTTTTTTCAAAAGTACGAAAAACATGTATCATGAAATATTCTTATTCGATAATGAGAACTAAAGCAATATTTTTTCCGAAATTTGTTCACAATTACCCATAGTGCCTGTGGGCAGGTTAGTCCGGAGCTTGAGACATGGAGCTACGTTTAGTTCCTCTCTGACTGGTTCGGCGAACAGTTGTGACTAATGCAACATCTTCCAAGCGCAATTGAACTCTTTTTGAAGTAAAAGGTACTTTCACCGACAAAGTGAACAGTCGTGAATATTGCAACATCTTCTAAGTGCAGGTGCCAGTAAACCCGTTTTGAAGTGAAAGGAATTGAACGCATGAACAATGAACGTGAATAATAGTGCACCTGACAATGCAACCACAACCGAACCCGACCGTATCTTCAGAAAAGCTGTCCATTGGTTGGTAGATTTAATTCGTCTTATAGCGAACGAGTCTGAACTGTCTCCAGCAAGAAAACATTATTATTGGTTAACTACAATGATGTTGCTCTATCTAGCCAATAATGGACATGGTCGTCAACTCTATGGTCTGCTGAGTATATCCCACATAGTGCTGCATAGTGTAAATGAGGAAACATTAGGAAGTGTGCAACTTCACGCGACAAGAAGATAATTAAAACGCAAACAGAATGGAAATGGAATTTGGGATTTGAAATCCCATAAGACTCGTGACACGAAATCAAAATACATGTATTAGATGAAACAAAACGACGAAAGTGGCGCTTTTGAAACGTTCTCGATGGACAAATGTGATACTGGACCTGTGACCTGTGATACTTTCGTAGAAACCTTACAAGGGTAAACAAACACGTTTTAGTGCTAAACGACTTCGAAATAGTAAACCAAAACAACAAGGAAAATAACATATGAAAACGATCGCAAGCGAAACCGAGTGAAATAAAAACCAATTTTCCCACACACAACTTCTAAATCGTTTAAATCGTCTTTCGTCAATCGTCTAAATCTTTCACGGCCTTCGTGAAAACCGGTTTTGCGGATCGAAGTACGATTAAATTGTGCGCGCGGGTGAAGATTGATGATGAAAGTGGCAACTCATGGATCAGCATTTGGTTCGTACGTAAGATGCAGAATCAGCTAGCGCAGGGACGAGTCAGGACTAGGACAGCGAGTACATTTCTAACGGTCACCGGTGAGCCATGCGTCGTAAGACTGTATGACGGGAATAGAACATACCACATTCGCGACGTGGGATGTGGAGTTCGACGAATGTGTGCGTAATATGGAGGGTTTCATGTCGCACGCTACGAGTGAAGATTACTTTCACTCAATTACCTTCACTTCATTAACTCGAGGTAAAAACCCTAAGGCCACCCATAGGGACGTGACCTGCACTACACGTATACTACAAACCACCAGTGTGCTACGTTACAGAAACACGCGGTGCTCTTGGCGTATTGCGACACATTAGTGATACGCAACGCATCCGGTATACACGCATCTCTGATATACAAATTATTAAATGTATCCGGCTTACGCATGTCACACGACAGAATCGGGTGAGGACACTTTCGCAATTAGACACTTTCGAGTAACGTGACGCATGGCATTTGCAAATGCGACATACTTAAATTACACTGTAGAAGCTCACCATGATACTTCGCTTTACAGCACTTTTCTCGATCAAAACCAGCGGGGCGAAAGGAGTTGGTGAGTGAGCTACAACATACATATTGATTGGGTGACGAAACGCGTTACTGAAGGTGACGTTGATTGAGTCTGCATGTTGCATTGGCGATCGAACATACGACACCTGCGGTGTCATCAACTCTACGCACATTACCAGCATCGATGAAGCGGATAATCAAAAACCAGAACCAACGCTACTGTAGGATCTGCATCAGCCCTTTCGATCCCAGTCCAATCGTGCGCAGGAAGTGCATCCTGTTGGTAAGAAGCATGTACTTCCATCGTAATAAGACGAGAAGTCGTTTCATAAAGCAAGTGCCAGCTCCCATGGAAGTTGTTCCAGATGCGGCGGAAGACGTTGCGTCGTGATGTCGGCATGAAATTTGCTTTTTGTGAGGGAAAGACTGCTAATCCGTGAACAGATGCAGATACTTCAAGGGAAATATGGTTGCTGCAATTCTAATATTATTTTGTTTAACTTCAAAGTTACGTGAATCCTGTAAGTTGTTAACGCCAACTATACATGTTGATGAAGATGAACAGTACGGTCTGTAAGCGAAAATATTACTTACCTGACAGCTTATATGTCGCTGGTATAGATGCCTGGGTATTCCAGGTTGAATTTTCATACTATTATTTAATCGTGACCGTACCGTGATGAACCGTACTGATACCTGGTACCTTAAAAACGAAACGATGAGGGGGTAATTCAAAAACGCAAAGTGAGAGACGACGCAAGTTAACTTCTATAGGCTATTGACACTGTTCTGTTGACACTGCTGGCATTTAAAAATATTTACAAGTACAGTATCTGACAAAAAAAGTACAACTAGTGCAACGGCATGGAAAAATGGTTATTGCAATTGATATCAGATGTATTGTCAAGAATAATTACAAATTCAGATGAGTTCTCAGGAACCATACCAATACTAAAAAACGAAACTTTGTGTATGATTACGATAAGAGCAATGACAAAGGAAAATCAAATTGCTATATAAGAGAAAGAACAACAGACAGGGATTGGTCACCCCACAATGGTGGAAGCAGATAGACCATCAGAAGTAAGAAAACTATTTAAACTGGAAATGGACATAAGAAATAATAAAATAGGGGCTCGTAGTGAACAATAAAACTACTAAAAACACGCTACAAATAATTGAAATCGCAATTTTTAGAAAGCGAAAATAAGCCCAACATTAGAGGTTGCGCTGCATCAAATATGCCTAACGGAAAAGAGGTAAAATAAATAAGCAAACAAGTGAGCACTACCAACGAATGATAGAATTTTCGAATCTTACTCACTGCAAACAATCAAAGAAATCGCTAATAAGGTGAATTCCGCTAGTGAAATTGTCAAATTTACTCAACCTCCAAGCAGGAAGAAAGGCTGATAATTATTTTGATCATCGTGTGACCTCTTTGGGAGGACATATAAGCCAGTATAGACACTGTTGCAAAATATGAGACAAATATCGATGGAACAAACGTCAATGAATATCAATAAGGCTATTAAACATACGAAAGAGGAAAAAATCATGACGGTAGCTCCCTCAAAGCCCTATAATGTAATTTCTATAGATACAGTAAGAACATTACCCAAATCCAATAATACAAACAAATATGCAATAACATTACAATGCAACTTAACAAAATATGTAACTGTATTGACAAAATTATATATTATATATTAACAAAATTATATAATTATATATTCACAATATTATTTGCTTTAGCAGAAAACTTTATGCTTATTTTCGGAACTTTTATGGAATTTAAATCCAAGGGCCAAGAATTAGAATATAACAACGAAGTTTAGAGTAAGATTTTCAGAAGCATTACAATTTGAACAAACATTTGCAGCAGGGCTCCTGAAACAATCTGTTTTTTGGAAAAAATAACAAATGTATGAAAGAATATTTTAGAAATTATTCGAATTAACACCACGATGATTGCAAGCAATAGACAAAGTTTTATGTATCCATTTACAATAGCAAAGGACATATAGTTGCAAAATATAATCCATATGAATTAGTATTTGGCAGAAAAGCATATGTTTGTGTCGTCAAGTTATTGGCTTCGTTGATTTGAGACAAAACTTCAAGAGGTTTACTTTTCTAAGCTTACACCGTAAGCTGCACTGAATGTCGTTCAATCTATGATATGTTTATGTTTTAGAAAGAAATCTGGTGATTTTCAACCCATTATAGCAAAGGTTTTTCAAACCTGAAAAATTCCCAGAGGGTAATTCGAAAAGGCACCGCATAGAACGGATAGTTGCATACCTTCGGGGGCTGCTCTGATTCCTAGATGGATCCCCAGATCCCCAGATGGATCCGAATGCAGCGTTCGTCCAATCAAATAATGCTACATTAATATGCCCCATATTCTATGCATCCTGCCGGGCGACTGTTCCAGCAGTACTGTATCGACCAGTACAGCAAGATGAGATGCAACGCCTGAAATATATGTGTGAACCTTAAGCATAGCTTCAGGCACCGAAGCGGGCGTGGGCAAAATAGAACTTTCTGGTGCTGAACAAACCATAGATCAATCAAACCAAACCACGATTCCTTTATATATTTATTAGTTAGTCAGTTGTACTATTTTGTATAGCCCAATGAGTAAACAACAATAATTTAAGTTTAATATCAATAATTTATGTTCCAAATAACCGGGCAACTAAATTGCTAGGGAAAGTTTCTGTGTTAGAAGACTGGATCTATGGCCTTGACAATGAGATCAAATACGGAAAGACAGCTCCCTTGCGTACACTTCGGAGTTCTGATTCGTAGCCCTGTAACCGGGCCGTTGAGCTAGTCAATAGAATCAAATAAAAGTACCTCAATATTATCATCAGGCGTGCAACTGGTCAAATATAGGAGTGATTATTGTAATCTTTTACAATTCCAGGTCGTATTTTTCCGAAAATGTTGGAATTGTCCATTTTTTCATTCTTCATACATTCTTATTTCATTAATTTCATTCTCATATACTCCACAAATTTCACTTCGTCTTTCAGCAGCAGGGGAAACAATTATTATTATTATCATTTTTATTGTTCAATGGACGTATGTCAAATTTAACATGGATTACATGGATTATAAATATTACATTTTACATTTTACATTTACATTACCAATCTCAATTAAAAATTATCCTATCCTATTCGTCCACGTAAGTAACCTGTTAGTTTTAAATGCATTTGTGCTAATGTGAAAGTCATACTGTTTGCATAACTCATTAAATGTTTTGCGTTCCGGTGAGTATAAAATAAATTTCTCTAGCAAGTATGGGGCATCAATTTCATTGGCAAGAAGCTTTGCTACAAATGTTGCCTGGGTTATATGTCGTCTGTAATAAAGTTAATGTCTAACGTTGAATCACAAAACGACCAGTCAGTGTTTTGGAATATTACTGACATTTTTTAAAAGTTAGCTTTGGAAAAGTCATAAGCATTGAAAGCTTTAACGGAGAGATTCCCAGCACTATTATTCGCAGTCAATGTAGCAAACTCGCTCTTTTTAGGTCATTCTTTGAGGAGTTTAGACTTTCCCAGCCTTCTATCCCGCTCTATTGCCGCGATTAAAACAAGATTTATTGCACAACTGCTCTGCAACAACCAATAAGGATGGTGAAAAGGTCACTTAAAAGGTAAAAGGGGCACTTCCGATTTTGAAACTGCTTTTGCTTTTGAACAACAACAAAATGCAAGCAAGACTTGCTCGTTGTTCAGCGCGTAGACCAGATTTGCTCATTGAACATTTGTTCAATGTTTATTGTCTGTAGACCACCGGGTTAAACTTATTTTTGATCCCAGTTACCATCCGTTTACGAAAAGTATCTATTTCTTTTCGTCTCATCGCGACTTCGATGACAGCTGAGAATACTATCATGCGAGTCAACTTCGATAATTTCTGTGATTTGGTCCACATTTTCGATGACGGCCTATCTTTTCTAGATGCAGCTTAAACATAAAGAATGCCTCTATAAATCCAACATCTCATTGGACATCCAACATTGATGTGAAAGTTTTGAGCGTTTGGAACATTCCTTGACCATAGCACCACTTTCGAATGATTTTGGCATTCAATGTCTCGAATAAGTGTCAATGGAATAAAGCGAATGAAAATGCTAGATATTGTTGTAGTCGTGAACGGTCTTCTTAAGTGATATACTAGGTGATTGTAAATTACGAACTGACTGAGGGCTGACTATCTTGAGGCCTGCGCAGGGCTGAGCTACGGGTAAATCTAGTCAACGAAAGTCATAACTGGGTAACTTGACCTCTTGAGATTATAGTACCACTTATGATAAAGAAAAAAAAAGTCATTGGCTATTTCCTACAACCTATTTTTAACAAAGGTTTTCTTTTACAAACTATATTTTATTGATTTCATTCCAGCCATTTTCATCCACTTTCGTTTAGGTACAATGTCAATGGTATTTTAATGTCTAAACTGATTTAACTTGTTTTGTTGGCCATTGATATTTTCCTGGGTGTCATCATTTTCCACAACCTCCAGGCGTGTCTATTTTTTGTTTTGTTTTGAGAGAGCGTTATCCGTAGATTCATGTTCTGTCGCTTTTGCTCAAGCAATCGTAAAACACATTTTAAACATAATTTACTGTACCTTAAGTTACATACATTTACATACTTATACATTTACGATCGAAGTCCAAAAATATTCCTTACACGGTATTAATGAAAAGATTCTGTATAGTCCTTTGAAACTGATACGTATAATTTGTAACACTACAGCTGCACAGTTAGCTAAGTTGATTAACTGGTGGAGACTACTTTGTTTGAAATAACTAACATTGTGGACCGCGTTTTGGAGATGTTTGCATCTATAGCTGTGAATCGAATCGTGTAAATTAAAGGTTATTTGTTGTCTATTTATGCCAAAAGGATTTGGTGGATATTTTGAGATTTTATATAAGAAAACGTTAAAATGGTATGCTTTGAAAATTTTCAAATTGAAATGTAGCTAGCTGATAAATCAATACTAATAGACAATTCTCATGGTCATCGAATCCGCAAAATGTGTCACCACTGGCCTTTTAAACGCGCATTGCTTAAGCTACATCTGTAGCAGGCTTGTCATGGAGCACTTGCGCGATTTTACGGGACTCGCAATAGACATCGTGAAGGGTAGAAGGGTAGCCTGTTGCAATTACGTCACTGTATTGCTGCTTTTTGTTGTAGCTGTAACAGATAATTAGATTTCGTAGTCATTTGTCTAGCGCTTGCGTAATATTTGTTTATTGATCTCACAGTACCTTGATAGATTTGCATAGTCGAGCTCATAGATGGATCTCAGAAACAAAGGTTGATGGTAGCACCACTCACTTAACGAATCCAAGGTCGTTTAGTTGGTTTGTGTATTAACATATGTGGCTGCAAATAGATTTATCCAACGTAGGTTGTAAATGGAATCATTGTGCATATATGTGTTCAGAGTCTGAGTACTCCCAATATACAATTTAATGGTGTAATGAGAATACTTACCAAATCTCACCAAATGTACTCCATTATCACTCCAAGCACCTCTCAAAAGCTCAGTTTTAACACCTTGCTTCAAGTATTTTATTTTCGTGGCTCCATGTGTTTTCTCGATTATTGTCCAACTGTGTGTTCCACCTATCCTGTTCTGCGGCGTTGTCCACTTGTTAGAAACTCTTGCTGTGCGTTATGCACTATTATATGACTATACGACAGCAGAACTTCGTAATCTTCTGCTACATTTGTTTCGTTTAATGCTTCTCTGTATATTTGGTTTGTAATGGAAAAATAAAATCGTTTTCTTGCTGAGGGTGCGTCTGACTCGATCACAATTTTCCAAACTAGTTTTTGCAACCAACAGACAGCGTCTCTCAAAACACTGTGGAGATCGTCAATCGTGGGTGCAGAGCGATGTGCCCTTCTTCTATTATCCGCGTTCATTATTGATTTCTGACTTGTTGCAACCTTTTGTGCTCTGAGTGGCTCACACGCGTATTCGTATCAATTAGCGAAAGATTTCCTTTCAAGGGTTCACTTCTTGCACTTAGAAGGTCATGTAATAACCACAAATTGTTCGCTTTGCCGGTGAGAGCGAAACTAAATGAAGCTCCATGTTGCCCGTTGCGGTATATTCAGCCAATGCACAATGGGCAGTTGTGAACAAAAGTTGGTATAATACATTCTTTTGGTAAACAACCTAATGGAACATGTAATTGTAAATGCTTCACTTTTTCAAATAGAGCTTTGACAACTCATGTTTCTATGATGGAAATATAATAAATCCGTCTGTAAAGATTACAATTTTGTCGCAATTAATTAGAAGATTTTTGGCCCGCCAAAGGTCCATCGTGCGAGTTGAGTATCGCGACAGCGCGCAAGTGTTGTCTGGAGCATTCGCAAATGCTGCTTCATAAATTCTGCTGTAGAAACACAAGTGTTCGAATGACTCATTCCACGTGTCATTCACAGTAGCCAGGGGGCGGAATCATCCATGCAAGCAAAACGATCATCGACAGTGGTACGACGAGAGAATTGTGTTGTCTCGTTTTTACATTCTTTTCACATGCTGTAACGTGCGTCAACTCTACGAAACTCTACAATTTGTGCTTTCTCTATCCTTCTTTTCTGTGTTCTGTTATTTCGATTTTTGGTCTCCGCTGAGAATAGTTGCGTATCATGCATTTTTGTACTCTGGTGTTTGAGAGCGTAAGGGAGGAGAGTTTGTTTTATAAATCACGATGTCTCTTTCCCCTTCCCTTTTATGTGTAAAGCGATTGTGCGTTCGTTAATTTGGGTAAAATTCTGCTAGTTTGCATCTCTTTCTCTCTTGCACTGAGGTATTTTGAATCGTACAGACTGTGGTTTCGATCAGTAAAATACGCCATTATTCGTTTAATGATATTTTGCACGCAACTATTGTGGCTACGAGTTTGTTAACGATAATTTCGCAATGCAAGATACTCTATGAGTATAAATGTACATTATGATCGATGTATGTATGTTTTCCATTTTCTTCAAGTGAGATCTTCAACTCACTGTAATCCTCCGAGACACTACCGTTCGTATTTGTTAAATTTCGCGATGGCGGGATGAAAGTGTTTGGTTTGGGAGCCCAGTGTCAAAATGACCGTATTAAACATTTGCTTACCTGCTGTTTACACAAAATGCAGGCGCGAGACACAGAAACTACGCTTCCGCATCTTCCGCATTAAACGCTGGATAGTTAATTCGCAAGCTCGATACCGCGATCTGCTTCTCTTCCTAGGACTCAGCGGTTGCAGTGGTTAAATTGTTTATTCGAGAGGCCGGAAAAAACCGAAAAGATACTGTTTTCAGTTTGTATAGAAACCAATAGCCCTTATTAGACCTTAGACCTTCACTTGTTTTCTTTGTCGCGCAAAGGCGAGGTAACGTGCGCGCATTCCTCAATAAAAACGCGCACGAGTGATGTGACTGTTTGCATTGCATGCAAATTGTAAACCGGTTTTGGATTATTATTACTCTATCTTGCTCGGGCACATGGAATAGTGCTTGTAATGCGTGAGTAGAAGCAGCAGAACAATATTTTATTGTCAGATTTTACGAGCGTTTCAAGTCCGACCATCCAGTTCCATCGGAACAGGGAAGACAACAGTGCAGGATCGACGAGGAGGGTGCACAACACACACTCCTCTGCAAAGAGTACAACGCATTTCGGCGCATCGACAGTGTTCGAGGTCGAGGAGTTTTTTTGTTTTTTTTTTTTTATTAATTTTATAGAGGCTTTGGACCTTCTGGCTGACATTCGCCTCCTGAGGTCGAGCAGTGGTTTAGCGGGACTGCGCCAAAACGCTAATTCCTTTCCCTCCGGATCTAGATGACCCCGGACGGTGGTTTACAAATGCCCGTGGCAACCGTATCCACCCTCCACTCACGTGTTCGTCTGTTGAAAATTCCGACTCCGTTAGTAAGCAAAGAAAAAAACGCAACACAAGTGATGTTTGGAGCGTTGTAAGCGAGCAATTTCGCGATGGACAGGAGACTCCAGACGAAAGTTTCATTCATGTGTCGCGGTGCTGCATAGGTCAGCATCCCTCAATGATGACAGTCGTTTGTGATTGTGACTCTCCTGATGCGACTCGCTATCTATCTCGCTCTCTTTTGTTTATCCTCCCAGATGATCGATGATCGGCGACATCAAGCGAGCATTGAAAAACTGCAAACGCTCAACCAATACGGGCTAAAAATTTTGTAATCTAGGTTTGATTTTGGAGTAAATCAACGCATCATTATAATAATATTATTTCTTTTTTTCTTTAACTCCATTCGCGTTAGTAAACTTTCCATGCTCAACATAACTTTAAGTTTAACATACTGTTCCGTCTCCTACAGAACGGATTACATCCATACCGCATACTTATCCCTAGCGCATTCCCATCCCTAGCGCATTCCCATCACTAGCGTGTACCCATCCCTATCGCGTTCCCATCTTGAAGTGTCAGAATTTTACCGCCAAGCGTGGAGGGAGTAGTTATATTCCTGAACCATTAAAGAAGTGAAATATTCCAAACCAAATCAAAAGTGTTACAGTCCACTTATACCAGATTATGTTAAGCTCACCCTGACGGAGTTTGTACAAACACATACTTTACTGTATGGTCCCGACTTTACTTTACATACAAAACTGAGACGACGTCATCTTACACCCTTTTCAATATTTGTATCAAATCAATGTCCAAATACTAACATTTCTTCCTGTTGCATTCCGCTAGATTGATCGATAACATAAAGTGAACTCACTAATTTATTTATGTAAAACACAATTACAATACAACAGATTAAAACACTTTTATCCGTCCGGTCAGTCAACGCTCTCTGTTCTCCGTCCTGAGTTGTACCACGCTCTTACTACTATGGTATACTTACTACTTACTAATGGTAGCGCGTTACTGTCAATGAGAGTAACAGCGTTACAACACAGAATGGTTTCTTTATCTTTATACTTTATACTTTATACTATCTTAAGCGGTGTGTACGAGCAGGGCGTGTGGAAAAGAAGAATGACCCCGAGCTCGCTGAGCTATTTAATAGAATTGATATCCTGACGGGAGTCAAAACCAGAAGGATACGATGGTTGGGACACATGATTAAATTGCCGAACTCATGTCCCACCAGGAAGGTGATTGTCAACGACCCGTTCGACATGAGACGCAGAGAAATGAGGCGCAACGAGTTCGATGGCCTGATCAAGTAGAGTAGAACCTGTCGAGGATGGGATGCAGCCAGGGGTGGTGGAGAGCAGCGTTGGATCGAGATTGCTGAAAACGAATTGGTGACCTGGCCATGTCAGCACGACATGCTTAACTGTGAGCGGATCAAGAAGAAGAAAAAGAACAACGTTCAACATGCCAAAGCAAGGATCCATCTAAAGACCTTCAAGAAGCAGATTGAAAAAATCGGAGTGACAAGCAGGCCACGTCCGTTAAAGCGCAAGCTCGAAAGCTGTATCATAATCTACTGCGTAGCAAATCCGTATGTGTTTTCATGGACAATGAGTCGTTAAATTCGACTACAAGACGCTTCTGAGAAGTCAATATTGCACCATGCGCGAAGTCCAGGTAGTCGATGATGCCGATAAATCGATTATTACTGAAAAATTCGGTTAAATTAGTATGAGTAATGTGGTCAGAACCATTTGTGACATGAACGAAACTGCGCCCAAAAGAAGGACCAATCGAAACCAAGGGATACATCAGAAAACTCGTTAAAGTAACGGAAACAATCGAAACATTTGCGGAAGATTGGCATAAGGTGTTCAATTTAGTCTGATGAGTAGCGTTAAGGCAAAAGTGCGGTCGTTGGCATATGATTGACATAGTTGTTATTTCTTTCTATGCAATTAACTAAGAACACGATAGTGACATGATTATTAACTAAACAATACACATTTTGCCAAAAGTTGTATATTTTTCCGTATTTTTTATGGTGCTTCTACTTTCTGGAGCATCCTATAGCCAAAGAAGCGATCCGAAACTTCACCATTGTTTGGTAATTTTGTGCAGAAACGTGGATTGGAGCGTTCTCTTGCAGTCTCTCACTCTTGCTTCAAAAGATGTAATACTTTGATTCGTCACTAAATAACCTTACTTTGCACTCCAAGAAGCGTGATATATCGAAAGATTTTGTTTTTTCATAACTAATATCTATTTTTCTTTTTCGCCGGCCATCGATAGTTTAACCATTTTTGTATAATCCGTTGTCTGACTATTTATAGGTCAATGTTCATGGACATTTGGTTCTAGATTTGGTCATTCATCAACTGAAGATATGAAAGGAGTTTTTTATGATGTTAACAAATAATGAAGTCTCTCAGGTTGTTGGTATTGACTTATATCGTGTCGCTGACATATATTAGGTCAACAAACGAGATTGTATCATCCTCACGATAAGGGTTAGTTATACGTTAGTGTACATATTTGTTAGTGTACACGCATGATCAAATGTTATTAGAATTAGCGATGTTAAGCCTTATTTACACGTTATCAAGGCATTAGTATTACACGTGATGTTAATAAAATCGCTCATCGCTTTTCAAATCAAATAAAGAATACAATTAAAATATAAATAAAAAGGAAGCGTTCGTAAGAATATGATTGAAAAAAATGTGACAACATTGTAGAAATGGCTTGTAGTATGTCCTTTAAACCTTTTTCAAACTCACTCCGTATTTGGTCCCAATAAATAAGGTTTCAATCAGCACAATCTAATAAACTGGTTCAGTAGCACTTGTTTGTCCGTTAATCGTTCTTCATGCTGACCCATTTTGTTTTTGAACCAGGATTATAAATGATAGAAAAACCTTCTTTAACTAGTAATGAAAAAAAGTTCAAATTTATGAATTTTTAGTTTAGTGAACTCGTAGTTTTATGAAAACTACGAGTTGCACTTCTTTTGTCGGATACTGAATATAACCATCGCTGTTGTCCACTGACCCGACCAGAACAATACTCCGGCTTTTTTAGCTTTTGATTTGCGTTTATTTTAGAAATATATACGCTCCGTACAAATATGCTGCGCTAAAAATTCGTCCGCTTCGTTGGCCGGTCGGGATCAAAAAGGAAGCTCCTTATCAGTGACACCTCCTGAACGTCATTCTTCGGGTCCTGGCCGAAAGCGTCCGAAGTAGCGCCATCTGCGGGGAGCTAGCGCAACTTAAACTCTAGCGTTCTAGCGTTCTTAAAACGATCGCGCGGTCACAAGGTGACAGTCCACCAGCGTTTTGACGTAGTTAAAAGGAATTGCTTGGCGCGACGTTTAATACTACAACTTTTACTACTGGCCTTTCTAGCGTTGTTCCTCGCGCTGTCTTCACTATGACTCGACGGACGGCTCCGTCCCTTGATGGTATGACTCGTTCTACCCTTCCTCTCGGCCAACAGTTTCGTGGGCAGTTCTCGTCTACGATTAGGACAACGTCTCCGGGTTCGATCGGTTTGCTTGGTTCAAACCATTTTGTCCTCCGTGTTAGCGTTGGAAGATACGTCTTGATTCATGTCTTCCAATATGCGTTAGCCCTTGCCTGCACAGCCTTCCAATTATGTTGCAAGTTTGCGGGCGAGTCATCGTGCTTAACCAACGGTTTCATTCCTGCGGAAGAGCCTAACAAGAAATGATTGGGAGTTAATGGTTCTTCATCCTCACCATCAACAGGAACGTGGGTGAGCGGCCGTGAATTTAACATATTCTCGACTTCGATGAGGGTAGCCGTTAGCACTGCTTCCGTTGGATGCCTCTCCATGAGCGTACGAGCTAGCATTCGCTTGACCGATTGAATCATTCGCTCCCAGGATCCGCCAAAGTGTGGGGCTGCCGGAGGGTTGAACTTCCACGCTGGATCGGGAGGACCGAATTCGCTGAGGATCGCTGTGTTAACACGTTCTGCTGCTTCTTTTAACTCTCTATCGGCACCTACAAAATTTGTGCCCCGGTCAGAGATGATTTCGGTTGGTATTCCGCGACGCGCCATAAAGCTACGAACAGCCATTAGACAATCGCTTGTACACAAAGATCGCACCACCTCGATGTGGACGGCTCGGACCGTCAGACACGTAAACAAAACGCCCCAGCGTTTTTCCGTTCTTCTACCGTTCGTCACCAACAGCGGACCGAAGTAATCGACTCCCGTATAAGAGAAAGGTTGTGAAAAGGCAGCTAGTCTGGCAGCGGGCAGTTCGCACATTTGCGGCGTTACCGGTTGCGTGTATAGTAACATGCAAGTTCTACAATGCGAGCGAACGCGTCTACACACCGATCGAAGCGCTGGTATATCGTATCGTTGCCTCAGCTCGTTTACTACCGTTTCCTGGCAACCGTGTTTGTATTTACGATGGATATCATCTACTATCAACTCTGTCACATAGTGCTGCCTGGGTAGAATGATAGGACGCTTCGTCGACGCATCCACAAAACGGCAACGATCGATCCGTCCACATAGCCTCAGCAGGCCCTCCTCGTCCATGTAAGGGTTTCGTTTAAATAGGGAGCTGTTTCGGGGTATCAGACCCTTCCATGACGTCACAGTAGGATTATCCCTATGTTTTTTCAATAGTGCGTACTCATCGGGAAACACGTTTCTCTGTACGTCTCGCACGATCACCTTTTCGGCCGCTTGTACTTCTTGGTGAGTGAGTGAACCTATCGCAAGAGGATTAGCGTTGGTAACAATGTTTACATACCGGCACACATAGGCGACTGTCCGCACGAGACGCGTCCAACGTGAAAATCTCTCGTAGGCGATGAACTCCTGACGCACTGTTTGAGTTCCAACTAGCTTCGGTAGCTTTTTCTTCCGCATCTCTTCGCGGGTCTCCGATGGCATCCGTTGCGGGATGTCCCATTCTGCTTCAGGTAGGTGCAGGAACTCAGGCCCATGGAACCACCGCTTCGATGCTAGATGATTCTTCAGGTTGGTCCACTTGGTCGCTTCGTCGGCTACATTCATTGTGGTTGGGACCCATCGCCATTCGTCCTTGGAAGTCGTCTCCAGCACTTCAGCAATCCTGTGTGCGACGAAAATCGAATACTTGCGATGGTCCGCGTTTATCCAGTCAATCACATCGGTCGAGTCCGTCCAGAAACGATAACGTTGGATCGTCTGTCGATGAGCATTTGCTATAGCTGTAGCTAACCTGCATCCCATGACAGCGGCCTGTAATTCTAATTTAGGTACCGATAAGTATTTCAGGGGTGCGACTCTAGCTTTCGCTCCAACCAGGACCACTTCTATTTTTCCTTTATACTCAAAGCGGAAATATGCAACCGCCGCGTATCCATCGGAACCCGCATCAACGAACACGTGAAGTTGAAGAGACGACTCATGTAGTGGCACCTGTCGATAACACCGAGGTATTACGATGTTCTCGAGCTCCGGCAGTCTTTCCATCCACGATTCCCATTTAAACCGAATTTCGTTTGGGACTTCGTCGTCCCAGCCGAGCTGACAGCGCCATACTTCCTGAAGAAGAACTTTCAAATAAAATAACACACTAGCAATCAGGCCTAGAGGGTCGTATATCGACATTAACGTTTTTAGCATTTGTCGCTTGGATAACGGTTTATCTCTGCGTGCTAATTCAAGGTGTCTTACGCGGGATAGCTTGAAACTAAAACTGTCTGCTGTGGTGTCCCACCACATTCCCAGCACCTTTTCGGGTTTTAGGCACGATTCAAAATCCATCTCCTTTCCACCTTCCCGATTGCCTTTTACTGCTATAACAACTTGGTTGCTGTTGGAAAGCCAATTATGCAGGGAAAAACCGGCATTTGAATGAATGTGGCTCACCTGATGCGCAAGTTCGGTTGCTTCTGATTCCGTTTCCACACTCGTTAGCAGGTCGTCCACGTAGTGTTCCTCCGTAACGCATTGTACTGCTCGAGGATATTGCGAGCGATACTGCTCGGCATTCTCGTTCTTTACGTATTGTGCTGTACATGGAGAGCACGCTGCACCGAATGTCATTCTTAACATGACATATTCCTGCGGTTCCACGTTGGTGTTTCCCCATCGCCACAAAAAACGCTGGCTATGTATGTCATCGCCGTCGATTTGCACCTGATGGTACATTTCCCTAATGTCAGCTGCCACGCCGATTTTGTATTCACGAAAGCGAAACAGCACAGCTTGCAGTGGGGTCAGCAGATCTGGTCCGGTCAGCAACTTCTTGTTAAGTGAGACACCCCTCACCTCAGCAGCAGCATCCCAGACCAATCGGATTTTCTTCGGCTTGTTTGGATTAGTGACGGGAAACACAGGCAAATACCACTTCTTCGGATAAAACGTCTTAAGTTCTTCATCCGTTACTTGTCGCACGTAACCCTTCGTTACGTAGTCCTTGATAATTCTATTAATTTCCTCAGCTAGATGCTTATCCTCAATCATTTTTCTTTCAAGGCACTTTAGTCGAGACAGTGCCATGTGGCGATTTTCCGGCATGAATACGTTATCGGCTCGCCAGAGCAAACCTGTCGTGTACCGCCCATCGATATGTCGAGTGCTGGTTTTAAGTAACGCCATTGCCCGTTGATCCTCCTTTGAGAGTAATGGCGGTTTTGCAGGACCATAACCTTCAACCTCAAAATACGCTGCCATCATACGATCTGCCTTTGATGTGACTCCTTGGCAATCACAGATGTGGTAGCTTGACTCAGGCTGCACTATATTCGCTTCGTTATCACGATCTGTGCACATACCGAAAATGAGCCATCCCAGTCGCGTCTTCGTTGCGGTCGGTTGTCCTGACTTTCCTTCTATCGTCTTCAAAGGGCGCGTTAACCTGTAATGGTCAATACCAATTAGCATTCGAGGTGAAACATCTTTGTATGATGGTGCCGGAATCGCCTTCAGGTGTTCAAACTTTTGCTTGAGCTCGTCCGTGTTCACTGATTGGCTAGGCAGTGATAGCTTGCCGACTGTACGCACGTTGGCCATCGGGTAGACAGACGCACTTGCTTGAATACCGGATACCTTCACCGTCACTCTTTCCGATTCACGTTCATCTCGTCGCTGTCCGGCACTGTATTGTAAGCACATTGGATCGGGAACGCCGTGAACTCCCATTTGTCGGGCCAGCCCCTGCTCCATCAGCGTCACCGTCGACCCTTCGTCCAGCAGCGCGTAAGTGTAGATCGGACCCTTCTCTCCATGTAGCTTTACCGGAACGTATCGTAACAGCGTGTGGTCCGTTCCCGTTCCATGATGGTTCACTTCGGCTTTCCGCTCCTCACCGGTAACGCGATGCAATTTACGGTGATGCTTTGCAACACATCCTTGCAATCCACATTCGTCGTGTACGTGGCAAGAGCCGTAATGCTTGCCTAAACACCTTTTGCATAGTTTTAGACTACGTACCTTGTCCCACCTAGCTGAAACACTCAGTTTATTGAACGCCGTACACTCTCCAATCGTGTTACACGAGTCACTGTCGCAAATCATGCATGCACGAGGTTTACTGTTCTGGACCACGTGGCTCTCCACGTGTTGCGCGTGAACCTGTCGCGTGGACGCTTTCTTCTTCGGCTGAGGGGGAGTGACCGCCATTGCTCCATCAGTTGCCTTTTGAACCCAGGCGCTGAACTCTGTAAGCGTGATGCGCTTTAACTCCAAACTATGCATGCCCCAGCTCCAGCGAAGATAAGCCGGCATTCGGTCCACCAGCTCTTGCAACAACGACGCGTCGTAAAGCCGTTCAGCGTTCCCGCTTGACTTAACCGTCGCGCAGATTTCTGCTACCAACTCACCGAATTCAATAAAGCTATCAAGTTTCTCAGTTTTTATCGGTGGCGCCTCACGAATCTGTTCAAGTAAGGTGTTAACGAGCACGTCCGCTCGTCCATAAGCCTTTTCCAGCGCGTCAATTATTTCATCCAGGTGGTCCGTGTGGCGGAGACGGCTTTGCACCATGCGTAAAGCCTTTCCGCGCAGGGCCGATTGCAGCCGAAGGATGTTTTCGTCTTCGCTGAAGCCAAACGTTCGGGTAGACCTTCTGAAAGTAGATAAGAATAACGGCCATCCCTCGGGGTCTCCACTGAACGTAGGAAGTTCGGATTTTACAGCTTGGCGGGCTGCTATTTGGCTCTGGCTCAGTTCACAATCGTCGGTCACTGAAATCCGTTTCGCCGTTGAGCTTGGAAGCGGTTCCCCTAACGAAAACGAGGTTCGCTCACGGCCGTTACGAAGCCGAGCTAGTTCCGCATCCTTTTCCCGCAGCAGTCTAACCGCACTTTCCGTAGTTGCTTTGAGAGTCTCCATGTCCTGCCTCAGGCGCGTCAATTCGTCCTCCGTCGCATCGTTAGCCACTTTGCACTTCGCGTCACAACCTGGACACCACCATGCCCTCGTTTCCGCCATTTTGTCCACATTCACGCACTTGTAGTGAAACCACTTATCGCAAAAGTCGCACTGTATTGCTGGTTCATCGTTAGACTTTGCGCACGTCGCGCAGGTAACATTTAAAACCGTTTCACTAACTTGTTCCATTACGCACTACGTTTCGGGTACTTTGTGTAAGTGTATGCTTGTGTGTGTAGCTCTTACCAAGTTCAAGTCCTTTGTTCGTCACCACGTGGTTTCACGATGCGATGTCAGCACGAGATAATTAACGAGGAAAGTTTTAATAATCAGTTACGAATTTTTAGAATGTTGTCCACTGACCCGACCAGAACAATACTCCGGCTTTTTTAGCTTTTGATTTGCGTTTATTTTAGAAATATATACGCTCCGTACAAATATGCTGCGCTAAAAATTCGTCCGCTTCGTTGGCCGGTCGGGATCAAAAAGGAAGCTCCTTATCAGTGACACCTCCTGAACGTCATTCTTCGGGTCCTGGCCGAAAGCGTCCGAAGTAGCGCCATCTGCGGGGAGCTAGCGCAACTTAAACTCTAGCGTTCTAGCGTTCTTAAAACGATCGCGCGGTCACAAGGTGACAATCGCCTTCTCTGCTTATTCCATTTTGCGATACCACGGCCTAGCTACGGCCAAAACGATCCATTTTGCGAGTGAAACAATAATTTAACAGCTATGCTCTCTTTACTCTTTTCATAACGATAGTTGCCCACCGTACAACTACTCATTTTTACTTTTTAATATTAGATTATAAGACTATAATTGCTAAGCCTAATGGGTGGGCAAATATTTCTTGAATAAAGGAGTAAACGAACGATTAAACTTGTTTAAAATAATGAATGTTGTGGACTGCATCTGCATTTGATGGAAGTTTTGAGTTACTGTGCAAGGAGGAGTTCAAATGCTTTGATTAGACAAATTACAAAATGAATTGTGACCAGCTGAGACATCAGTCCTGACTATCAACTTAAATTGAAAGCTTTTCCCTATCTACCGCAATAAGGCATGTCGATTTCTTTCGGCATTAGATCGCAGTAACATTTTCGATGATCATCAAAGCTGGCAAGTTGTAGCTTGTAGACTTGTGGTTGGAAGTTTTGAAACTCGCATTGCTATTGGCTATATCTACAGCAGATTTGCCATGGAGCACTTGCGCAATTCATCGTCTGCTAGCGTGAATTTACGGGTCGCATAGGCATAGTGAAGGGTAGCCTGTTGCGCTTACGTCGCTGTGTTGCTGCGTTTTATTGTAGCTGTAAAAGATAATTAAATGTCTTATTCATGTGTTTAGCACTTGCGTTATAGGATTTGTTTATTGAACTCACATCACCTTGACACATTTGAATAATCGAGCTCATGGACGGATATCAGACACAAAGGTTAATACGGTAACCCCTCACGTTGATTGAATCCTGAGTCGCTTCGTAGGTTTATATAATAGGATATTTCCAGCTGCAAACAGATTCATTCATTGTAGTTTGTAGGTCGACAAATTGTTAAGTACACTACAATAACAATTTAATGGTCTAATGAGAACACTCACCAAATTCCACTAAATACCGACAGCTATGTCCACTTTTCCGTCCAAAACCTTCAAAAATAACTGTTTTTATCGAATTGTTTTAAGATTTTTTTGTTTTCAGGACTCCGTGTCACGAATTGTTTCAGATTTCAAATCTTCCATCTCCATTCTGTTCCTAACGCTTGCGATTTAATTATCCCCTTATCACGTCGAAGTTCTACGTATACTTTCCTCAGTTGCACAACATAGTATTATGTGGGCACAATTTAGCAACCTTCGGAAATCAATTGTCCGATTTGTTTCATGATTGGCTCTACGAATCAAATCACTTGCATTGTAAATAAAAAAATCTTTTCTTTCTGAAGGTAATTCAGATTCGTTCACAATTATCCAAATCATCACTACCACCAAATGGATAGCTTTTTTCAATGTATGGTTCAGATCTGCATTCAGGTTAGCATTGTTCGATGCCTTTCTCCTTCTGTTATTCGCGTTCATTGTTCAGAACTTCAAACTCTTTCACTTCAAAAAGGGTTAACTTTTACTTGCACTCAGCAGATATTGCTTGCTGTTCTATGTAACTGATCGTTGTGGTGGTGCGTTCGCCAACTCGGTTCACTCACGCTCAGTAAATAATTACGGCTGTTCGCTTTGTCGATGAAACAGGAACTAAACAAAGCTTCATACCGCTCGATGCGGTCTACGCTGCCAATGCACAGTGTCGAGATATAATTTTATTTTTGGTAAATAATATAACAAAATATAAAAATTCCTCGATACATGATACACGATGATTTCTTCTGAATAAAAAACATTACCAGTTGACAATGGTAAAATAGTAATTCTAATTATTTTATCGAAAGATACAGATTCAAAAACAAATAATTTGTATCTAATAAACGATGTCGAAAAACGGTAACTTTTGCTATCTTTTAAAAAATAAATTAACTTATATGTTGTATATATACTTTGACCATTTAACAGCATACCTATTACAAACTTTTTTCGGAACGTCATCGAAAAGCCAAATAAGCAAAATATGTTCGAAGAAGATGTTAAAACATCGAGCTATGGTCAATATTGAGCAACTGTCGAATTTTGCGTTTGAATTTAATGACAGTAAATTATCTGCTTATATGTTTGAAAATATAACTATATTTATATGACACAAACAAAAACAATGAATCTTTCGAATTTATTTTGGTTTAAATGGATTTTAACACAATATCAAAGTTTAGGTTTTTGCCACGACATACGCCCATCGTGCGAACAAAGTCGAGTGCAAAGCACGTAGTGTTGGAAACGTTGCGATTGCTGATTCATTTGTTGAAATTCGCTGAAAAATAACGCAAGTGTTCGAAGGACGGATACCTCAGTTGACGGGAAACTCAGAGATGGAGGTTTTGTACATGTGTCGCGTAACTGCATGCGTAGGTCAGCATCCCTCAATGATGACAGTCGTTTGTGATTGACTCTCCCAGATGCAACTCGCTGTCTCTCTCGCTCTCTTCTGTTTATTCTCCCAGATGATCGATGATCGACGACATCAAGCGAGCATTGAAAAGTTACAAACATTCAACCAATGTTCTAAAATCCGGACCTAAAATTTTGTACTCTAGGTTTGATTTACTTCAAACAATGCATCATTATAAACATGGTCACAATGGGAGCGCTGACGAAATAATTTTTAAAAGAAGATCTGGATTTTCTTAAACTCCATTCGCGTTAGTAAACTTCCATGCTCAACATAACCTTTTGACTACACATAGTCTACTATCATGTGACAAAACTGAGACGACGTCATCTAACACTCTTTTCAATATTTGCATCAAATCAATGTCCTATTCCTTGTTGCTTTCCGCTGTCTGATAAGAGAAATGGCAGACATGACCAAGTAGATCTTCACGCCTATAAGAAGAAGGCAAGAAAAAGAAAGAAGAAGAGAGATCGTTGCCTCGTGGCACAGTCTATCAGCCCATCGTGCGAGTTGAGGATTGCGAAAGCGCCGCAACTTTTGTCTGAAGCTTCGTAAATGCTGTAAATGGGGTAGATCACGGGATAAGCTAGTTTTTTGTATGCGTTTTGACGTTTCCAGGCTTATAAGCTTACAGCTTCCCATACAAACTCCCAAGCCAAATAAGCCTGGGAATCGATGGTTAGATTGTTTTGCTTATGAAAGTGCTCGACAGCTGCTCGACAAATATCAAAACAAAGCATTTTTCTAGCAGGTTTAAAGTAGGTTAGGCCATATTTCCCATAAGCTTAGGATGTTAAAAAAGGAAAAAAAAAAATACATAAATACGCATAATTAATAAGGTTTTTTTTTTAATTTCTAGTGTTCTGGAGTTTAACAATAATTATTTTTATAAAAAAATCAGTTAAAAAAAAACAGATGAACATACCGTTTGTTGTTGCGTTGTGATGCGCAAGCTCATTTAATTTAGCTCACCCTCGTAGCTTCTATCCTTTTAAAAAATATGGTGATGTATTACTTTCTACTTCATGGAACTGTTTCGTGCATTTATACATTTTTACCGTTTGATGTCAAACTTCAACAACACGGAACCCAAACTAAGCGACCTAGTAACTAACATTTTGTAGTCCTTTACTTTAATTAAACCCGTTGCGGTTAACCGTTGTACATGGAATTTTATATAAAAGATCTTGGCATTCTGTTAGATTCGAGATTCACCGACTGCTTTAAAATTAAGCATGTGCTGTTAAGAATAAACAGAGATCTTAATTACCTGCAACATTTGGAATGTCAGTTTTGAAAAATGGGATGCTTGAGAGTGCTATACAATTTCTTTGGCTGAAGTATGGTTCTTTGATTAGTGTCCTTCCTTAATACGGCTATAGCACGAGGGGAATGATTCGAAGAAGTTTTCACACGACAGCGCAAGGTGTATGGAAATACATGTTCAACGAAACCTCCGTACTCTAAGCGTTGCCAGTTAGTTCGTTATAGCTCTTCTCTTCAAAGCCATGAACGTCCGTTCCTTATACTTCTCGATCTCTGGCTTACTCATGGTACAGCAATCATCGCTCGTAATGAGAACGTCATAACCATACTGACGGGAAGCCAGCAAATAATTCGTTCAGCTCTTATCAATCTATCAGCATTATAGGCTGCTTCGATGGTCAATCACTGTTTAAAAAAGTTTTTTTAGTGCCGCACCATGACCGTCATGATCTGGATTATATTCTTCGAGTCCGGCCGTATCAGTGTCTTCCACTTGCTATGTTCTTCATCGTTGATACAGTAAAATGCTTCGGATATATTCGCAACGTCGTTCTAAGGATCATGCTTCAAACTCGAACGTTTGTCAGTTAACACACTAAACACTCGAAAATGCGACATGCATGTGATTTCTCCTTTTATTTATACACCAGATTTAGCTACATACGGATCGCATACCAACTACACCGCCTACTTTGAACACAACTTTACTATAGAACGTTGCGTTCGCTTGCTATGTTTTACACGTTCAGCACCGCATCACTCGATTAAAGGTGATGCCAATGGTTAACGCCTGTATCACCGCCATCGCTATACAAATTGTAGTTAGTAGTATCGTAACGCCGTAACGTTTCCATGGTAACATCGTTTTTCGGTACACTCTTCGATCATTTTCTGTGTGGTGCATTCACCATTTCACATTATTGCTGCAAAACTTACCCTTTCAATGCCTGCTACGTGATTCCAGCGCTAACAATGCAGTTTTCGATGAGTACTGTTGTTTTATCATTGGAAGTTATTTTGTATGTATCCAAACTTTTTACCGCGCGCGATTCGAGAGTGTTTTTAACTGTTTTTCTTGGGTATCAGTTGCCACGCGGTCCTCAACAGTTTTCAACCGGTATTTTAAAGAGATTTTCAAAATTAATTTCCTTTCACTCGGTGATATAGTGAAAACGATACCAAATACAGAAACAATGACCTATGACGGCAAAAATTTCAAAGTCGAAAAACAAATAAATTTTAATTACAATAGTTTCAACGTACCGGACATAAAATATTGTTTTGCTTACCGTTATCCATTCCTCAGCACTTTTTAATGGACGCCCATGCTGGTTCAATTCAACAGCAAGCTGTTGCCAGAATGCTTTTTGGTTACCCTTAACAAAGCCCTTGGCAATATCTGGCCGCTGTTCCATTAAATCAACCAGTTTACTGAACTGCGCTTTATTCGTTATTGGTCTAGGATTCCTAGAGTAAAGAATGTATCAATTATCGAAAATTTCAAATCTATGCTTAACACGTTAGTTGCCGGGTATTTTCTTCAAAGTCAGTTATTTGATTTACATATAACTTATATACTTTTGGCTATCAAACATAATAGCCATGGTTACCAACGTGTTTAACAATACATTAACAACCTAATTGCTTTTACTTACATGTTGTCGCTAGGATCACAAAAAGGATGTTTCTTTAAACACAGTATTTAAACGAATGAGAACGAGAGAGCGAATGAGATATAATCCTTTGATTTTTTTTAACATGTGGCGTGACGGGTGCCGGGTTAGTTGTCAGCATCGGATTGAATTCTTGAGTTCTTCGCTCGACTCAACAATTGATAATTTTTTAAGTTGAATGTTTTTTTTTTTAATGTTGAAATAAAGGAACTACATCCTTTATAAATCAGATAACATTGTTTTTGACTCACGATACGTGAGGAAATTTCTTAGCATGTATTTACGTATTCCCATAAGTATGAGTATAAAAAACGGTTTGAACATGCTTGAACCAATCTTTTGAAAGACATGTAAATACCGAGTAGGATTAATATGCTCATAAAGGTTTTTGAACCGGCTTTTCTTGTTGAGACGGCTCAATTGACTGAGATATAAATAAGGTTAATTATTATAAGTATCTATGTACATAAAAAATGTAGATACAAATTTAAACTAAAATAAAAAAATTAATATCCTGAAATTCTCGGTACAGAATACCTAATGTCATTCTTTATGTCAAAAATCTATGTCCATATGTGATTGATGCAACCCGTTACCGATTCGCCGCTCGAAATCTGCTCGATTATTTGACACATACCGGCTTAAGCTTAAGCTTTCTAACTTTTGGGATGATCTACCTCAATACTAGAACAATGACAAGCTCTGCTGAAAACAACGCAAGTGGTCGAATGAGGGACCACGTGTCACCGGGTGCATGCAAAACGATCAACGGTATTGGCATGAGGAGAGAAACGCAATAAGAATATGGTACGTCTTCTCCACAATTGTTCGATTGTCTTCTCCACTGATCGCTCAAATAGATGACTCTCGCTCGGCTAGATTCTCTGGTTAGCTGTTATTCGTTTCGTTCCGTTTCCGTACGTGTTTATGACGTTTGATGGACAATTAAATGCAGTTTATTTTTATATTAGCTTTATATCATCATGTGGTATAATAAATGTGAAGCTGCCCTACAGCGTTACTGCTGGTATAACCTGTCAAGATCAGGAGCGTTGTTGACGACAGCACCGCATGATTGGGTCAACACGGCCTGGTAACTGATCGACGGAAACAAAATGCAAGCAAGTCAATTTTAACAAATAAATGATAGCATGCAGGATAAAAATGCTGACTGCGATTGATCAGCATTAAGCTATAAGAAATATTGAAATAGTAGAAAAATGCTGACCGGGATTCAATCATCTTCAAGTTGTAAGCAATATTAAAATGCTGACCGCGATCGATCAGTATAAAACTAGTATATAAGCTGGAATAAATCTTAAATAAAGCGACTTTCAAACCAGAACTCACCAAAGAACTAGCGTTTGATTATTCTCGCCAAGTCGCACGGTAAATCCTACTGTCTTGGCTCTTTCCCAACGAGTTTAGATTCGTTGCGGAAACTTTAAGCGTTATAGTGGCAGCTAAAGCTAACAACGGAAGCGGCAGTTGACACGTACTCTCTTCTAGATTCATACGCCGGCTAGGCAGGACGTTTCATGGGGTAATTATTAAAGTTAGATTAGTTAGGTAAGTTAGGTTAGTATAGCTTAAAATTCTTACAAATGTTATAAAAATTAATAAATTTTAATACAAAAATATATATACATCAGATATCCCTGCAATGCTTAACTGCGAACAATATTTATATGCAGACGATTTTGCTATCTAATCATCATCCAAATTTCCCAAAACCTTAAACAGATCACTAAATAACGCTTTGAAATCATATAGCAGAGATTGTAGGAAGTGGAAGTTGAAAATAAATGGTGTCAAATCAAAGGCTATATTTTTCACGAGTTACACATCAACACGCAGATTACCACAACAAAATTTGAATATAGAGTTATGGGTATGGAACCACAGCTGTTCATTAAAAACCGAAAAACGTGTTTGTCGTTTGGGCGCTGATGCCGATCTGACATCTGACTGATCTGTTGATTGGATGCAGATGTAAAGCTGTCGGTGATAGTGGTGATAGTATCGGTATCTAATAACCATCTATGAAGTTCACGTCTTTATCTTCTATTACACGAATTTCTTTGTAGCGCTCTTGGTGTTTTAATTTGCTTCTTTTTCACAAAAACATGGTTTCTTCTTCTGAAAGGCTAGGTTCTTCTCTTGTTTCATTCAACTTGATAATGCTTTATTTTTTTTTTCTTGCATTTTGTGATGGACGTCTGAATACATTTTCTCCTTCAGTTGTATGCGCTCGTCGAGATATGATGGTATCGGTTGATCACTTCTAAGACCGCGAAACAATTCATTTGGCGAGAGTTTTGTTTCAGAATGGATGGAATCGTTATACGTAGCGATCGCCAAATTCATTTTCGTTAATTCTGTTAGGTCTTTTGTGCTTTCCTTCTGAAACAAAATGTTGTGTATTTCTCGAACTGTTCGATGAACGATTTCAACCGTGCCGTTAGACGATGATTGGGCTACACTGGTGTAATGGAATTTGATCATATTGTCGTTCAAAAACGATTGAACAGCGATTGATTTGAAGCTACACTCCTGGTCCATTACTAACAGTAAAGGTTTTCCTATCTTAGCGATAAATGTGGATATTCCTTTCAGGATATGCACAGTATTCCGTGTTCTTATAGGGACCGCCAGAGCTAATCTTGAGAATCTGTCACAAAATGTGAGATAATATTTATTCTTCATGATAAATATGTCTGTATGAACAGTTTCGAATGGCCTTTTGGGTGTTTCTGTTAGTTTGAATTTGATCTTATACGGGTGTCTTTCGTATTTGGATATTTTACACAACACACACAGATCAATGTTTTTGACTATTTTGGATTTAATTTTCGGAAAGAAATACTTTTTCTTAAGATGTTTTGTACTTTCCGTTACTCCTCTATGGCAGGTACCGTGATACGTTTGAATAATTTGGTCTTGCTCTAGTTTCAAAATGTTCGTGTCACAATATACTTCATTTACATAATCAGGGTCGGCAAATTTTTGAATAATCTCAGCTAAGCTATCTTTAGTGAAGACGGGTCTTTTAATTATTATTCTACAATATTTGGGAAAGTTTCTAAATGTTTCTTGGCTATTTTCATTATGTTCTAGAAATATTTGATTTCTGAATTCTTTAATCGGTCTTTCAGTACATGGAATGTACTCATTATCAACTGTATTTGAAGAATTTTGGGCCATTAAGCTTTCAGATAAATTTACGTTTATGGCTGGTTCTATTCGCGAAAGTGAGTCAGCATTGCTATTTGTAGTTCCTTTTTTGTACTTTATATCGAATTCAAATTCTTCTTGCTCTAATTTCCATCGTAGTAATTTTCTATTCAAATCGTTTTTTTGTCTTAGCCATAATAAAGGTTTATGGTCTGTACGAGTTTCGAACTTATTACCGTAAATGTATGTTCTGAAATGTTTTATAGCATAGATAATAGCGAGAAGTTCTTTTTCCGTAGCAGAATATCTACACTCGGTATTAATGAGAGTTCTGGAAGCATACGCTATGGGATGTTCCTATGAATCCTCGAATCTTTGCGAGAGAACGGCTCCCAATGCAAAATCACTTGCATCTGTTTCAAGGATGATTTTTTTTTTTAATCAGGATATTTGAGGATAGGGTCTAAAACTAGCAATTGTTTACAATCCCTGAAGTCGTTTAAGAAAGTTTCATCGTGCACGATCTTTGAATCTGTTTTAGACAATTTGTTAATGGCTTGGTTACTTTAGCAAAATCCTTAATAAATTGACGGTAATACTCTAAAATTCCAAGGAATGCTTTAATTTTTTGTAACTGTTTTAGGTAGAGGCCATGAGACAATTTTTTTCGATTTTATTCGGATTAGGCTTGATACCCTCTTGTGCCACAATGTATCCCAAAAATTCACATTCTTTTTGCAAAAATTGGCATTTATCAATTTTAATTTTTAAATTGGCCTGTTTTAATCTGTGAAGAACTTTCTGTAGCTTTTCGATATGCTGTTGCAATGAGCTTCCGAAGACGATAATATCATCCAAGATAATACCCTATGCTACATGTACCGATTCGTTAAGTATGTTATTCATTGCTCGCTGAAACGTAGATGCAATGTGGTGAAGTATATACTACGTCCTAACTTGTCTAATATTTCTTCTATATTGGGTATCGGATACTTGTCATCAATCGTCTTTTCGTTAAGTTTTCGATAATCAACGACGATTCGCCATTGTTGTTCGCCTTTTGAATCGGGCTTTTTCGGCACGATCCAGTTTGGTGAAGTCCAGGGAGATATCGAATGCTGGATAATGCCATCAGCAAGCATTTCGTTAATCTGCTTTTGTATTTCAGCTTTGTGAATGTATGGGTATCTATAGGATTTGCAGTGCATAGGTATTTCATCTACCGTGTTAATATTGCATTTCACAGATGTAACGCAAGATAGTTTTTCGTAGTCCCTGGCAATGATGGAAATATTTTCATACGGCACTTTTATCAAATGTTCCTTTTTTTCTTCTTGATTTAAATTATATTTTCAATTTCAATTTTCGAAACAATATCAGGCTCTTGCATTGTATTGTTAACTTCGACTTTGAAAGTAATTGCTGGTTTGGTCCAAACATTTTATTTCCTTTTTTCTTCCAAAATTACTTGCAAGTGCAGTAATATAGCCATTTTTTGCCACATAAAACCCTGATGGAATAACGATATCGTTAACGCGTATATCTTTGGCCAAAAACACATTGCCAGTTTGTTGTGATACGGGTACCTGAATTTGTGTCACAGAATTGGCCTCCACTGTATGTGTTTCTGGGTTAAGAGTTCGTATGCTCAGGTCTATGCTTGTATTGGGAAAAATAAATTTATTTTTACCCGTATCTAAAACAGCTTGGACTTCAGAGAGGCTTTCATACCCTAGAATGCCGTCGAAATAATTATTTGAAATAATTACACACTATCGATATTGGTCTACAATTTATTTCCTTCGATTTTCGAAACATGTTAGACACAATAAATTTTTTTATCGATCCACTATCGATTAAAATGTTTACGCTTCTATTATCGATGTGTATCAATATGTAAGGCATGCCAATTACTGCGTTTACCTATGAGGCAGGGGTGTAACGACCTCTTGAAAATTTACTTCGTTATCATAGTGCTGTTCCGCATCCTCGCTAGTATGCGTGAATACCTTCAAACCTGTTCTTGTCGTATCGTCAACTTCCATTAGTGCGTGCTTTTGTTTATAGATGTTTAGTTTCTCGGAACTATTCGGCTTTTTAATAGTGTTGGTAAATGTATTTTGTTTATGTGTTCCAGATTTTGAAATTTGCAAAGGAACGAATATGTAGTTTCCAAATCTTCAGGTTTAACAGCATGTACGTAGCCAAAATATTCTTTGTTCAACCCTTTTACAAAAGCAGCTAAACATTATTGGTCTATAAAATCATTTATAGCCTGCCAGTGATTACTATACAAATCTTTTTTTCTTGCCAAACACTTCATACTATGGGCAATCTCTTTTGTACGCTTGTAGTACAGATGGATCGAACAATCTATTTTCATAGACCACAACATCGTTTGATACGTAGCCATGTCTTTTTTGTCGCCAAATGAAGCATCTAATACTTCGATGACCTCATCCAACGATGTAGGATTACCGTATCTCTAGCTTTACCTTCCACTTTATTTATCACTACCTGTTCATACATAGCGTAAACTGCGGCAGAGACAATAGGCTGATACATGCTTAGTGTTTTTTAACAGTGGCAATCCATGATGCCAAATGAGTTTTATTTCCATCGAACGATGGTATACTTTTCAAAGGGTCAGGAGCTTTGAAAAGATCGTTTTGATTAACACCCGAAGGTCCGGGGGAAGAGAACACGTTTGGTTAATCTAGCTGTCTAAATAATTCGCCATTTTGCAACTGGAGAGCGTTCATGCGCTGCTCCATGACAGAAAAATTTGCCATAAGCGCTTGGAGATCGGCCATCGAGTTCCATTTTTTTCACAAAAGATAGTGCTTTCGCTTTTGGAAAGGGTTGACTTCTAGGAATAAGCTTTTACAACAATGTTTACCTCAGTGGGAGTAGGTACGGTGCCTATTGTCCTGATTGTAATCCTCTAAGGTGTTTTAGTTTACCTGAATGTCACCGCAAATCGTCCACGGGTCGGGAGATGGTTAACACCGAATGATACCACAAAATAAATCACAGGTCACTGCACTTATCACATGGAATACTAAACCGCGATAACTAATACCGCGATCGGTCAGCATTAAGTTAAGCAAAACTGAAAATTGTATAAAACTGCTGACCACGATCGGTCAGCAGAAAATTAGTATATAAACTAGAATAAATCTTTAATAAAGCGACTTTCAAACCAGAACTCAACAAGAACTAGCGTTTGACTGTTCTCGCCAAGTCGGACGGTAAATCCTCATGTCTTGGCTCTTTCCCAACGAGTTTAGATTCGTTATGGAAACTTTAGTTACTAATGTTAGAACTAATGTTATAAGGCTTCCTATCGTACTTGTTTTAGTTACAAATCGCGCAGCTAATAATATAATCACGAATCCTTTTTAGCATACATGAAAAAAAATATGATCGTCGCAGTTGATTTTCTACTTCACATATTCCTCTATGTGCCCCATCGTGCTCTGATGTTACAAGAAAGTTCTGTTATTCGGGGATTGTAACATCTTCCAAGAAATTTGTAGTAATAACGAAATGACCTGGTGGTGGTTACAATTGGTTGGAATTGGTGGTTACATAGGGGTTCTTGTAATATTTGCATTATGTTTTCTGGGGCGAGAACCGCTGTTTGTCTACCATTATGATACGTGGTTATGTGTTGCCTAATATTATTCGAATCCAATTTATCTTCCGTGATTATTGTTCTAACAATATTTGGAAAACGGGTTTCTTGTGTAATTGAGTTCGCATCCCCGAATTTAAATACTAACTGAATAGTGTAATAATTTATTGGTCAAGCCGTGTAGTGAATATAACAGTCGTTTGATTTTACAGCTGAATGAATGGTTGAGTCAGCTGATGAATGGTTTGCTTGCATTATCGCTACTTCCAGATTCTATGCTGTGTTGTGAATCTGTAATAGAGGAAGTATTAATTTCTTGCAAACAGCTTGTATCATTGGGTCTCCTACTCAATGCGTCGGCAACAACGTTAGTTTTGCCCTCTTTGTATTTGACTTCATAATCAAAGCTTTCTAATTCTAAACGCCAATTTAATATTTTTGAGTTCTAGAAAGAGGTTTTTATAAAAGTAAGTGGTTTGTGATCCGTTATCAAAGTGAATTTTTATCCAGCTTACACTTTTTAACTGCCCAAATTATTGCGAGGGCCTCTTTCTCAGTTGCAGGATAATATGACTCAATACTATTGAAGGTTCTACTAGCAAATGCTATAGGTCTTTCTCAATTGTCTTGAATTTGTGACAAAACTGCTCCCAATGCAAAATTGCTTGCGTCGGTAGTCAATATGAATGGTAATTCAAAGTTTGGATAAACAAGAACTTGATCAGAACCAATTATTTGTTTAAGTTGTGTGAGTGTCTTCCGGTAATCATTATCTACGTGCAATATTGTTGCTCCTTGTTTGAAGTATTTTGAAAAAGGCCTTGTTATTTTCGCATAATCTCTAACAAATCTACGATATTAGCCAGTTAGCTTGAGAAACTGTTTAATTTCTTTTTGATTTGAAGGCAATTTCCACTCAAAGATTTTTTCTTATTTGATCGGGATTAGGCTTAATACCATGCTGAGTTCTTATGTGCCCTAAGAATTCAGTTTCTCGTTTGTGGAATTCACACTTGTCTACTTGGATTTTTAGATTGAATGACGCTAATCTTTTTAAAACTTTATCTAAATTATCTAAATGCGAAGTTCAATTAGAACCAATTATAATAATATCTTCCAAGTAGACAAAACAAAATGAACCAATGTATTCTGCTAATACGTGATTCAAAGCACGTTGAAACGTTGCAGGCGCGTTTTTCAACCCAAACGGTCGTTTTTTGGCGATGTATGGGATCCATTTCTGTCTGGTGGAATCCAGATTTTAGATCAAGCGTCGTAAAATTTTCAGATTTTCCCAAACAATCTAAGATTTCCTCTATTTGAGGAATAGGAAACTTATCAATGATAGTTTTCTCGTTTCGTTTGGGGTAATCTATCACAACTCGAACTTTTCGCACTTATGATATGTCGGTTATTTTGGTACAACCCAAATGGGTGACGAGTATGGACTGTTAGAAGGTACAATTATACCATTATCGAGTAACTTATTAATCTGTTCTTCAACGTCTTTTTTTAAATGGTTGGGAAATCGGTAGGTTTTTGTGTACGTTTTAGTTAATATTCTGTGCTTTATTACGGTAGTTGAAGAAAGTTTTTCATTGTGCTTGAGAAGTACTTGCTGATTTTCCAAAATGACATTTAAAAGATTATCTTTCTCAAAAGGTGTTAAATGTTGCGAACGTATAAGCATGTTTATGGATTGTTTATCAAGTTGATCAGTATTTCTCAGCGCAATTCGAAATTATGAACTTTCAGATGAAATGTCTGTAATAATTTTGGACGTATTCGGGATTGGCTCAAAATATTGACCGCAGACTTATTTCCATTTGAATTATAAAGCCCTGGCTCAATTATGATATTATCACATAGTTTTGAATAAAAAAGAACAAACCAATCACCATTTTCTAACGTGTTAATAAAAACAAAATGATGAAAATATTTTGGAGCAGGACAATATTTTACGAATGGAACAGTTCTATCTCCAAAGTAAATTATTTCTTTGTCATAATCAACCAATGCTCTACATTTAGCTAAATATTCTGATCCGATAATTCTATAAAAAAAAACATGGAAAATCATTTCGTAATAGAGTTAGTCAGGATGATTTTTTCCAATTAATTTAATAATTCCTTTTCGAGTTGCGTTATGGTTTCTAACTATATTTTTGATAAAAGTATTATTTGCTTGCATTGAAGAAACAATACCGCTTCTTAGAATATTTTTGTTGGCACCAGTGTCTATAAGCAATTTAAATTGATTTGCGGTTTCAGGATGTGTCCCTTTTATGTATGGTAGAAAGTTTAATTCGGTGCTTTTGTTTTTACAGCCTCCCAAAAATTTACCAAAATATCATAGTCGTCGATTTTTGACGCTCGAGGTTCATTTGAAGCGAACGTTTCATTCGAATTGAACCCTTTTCTGTTCAATGTTAGTTTAGCTCTGCTAGTCTCCGTTTCCATAGGAACAGGATAGTTAGAGGATAAAGGTGGCGTGCTACTAGTGTTTTGCTTGTTATAACTTGATCTCGGAGACTGATTCATCTCTTTGCGGAATATATTTGAATAAGTTGGCAAACGCTCTTGAGGTGATTTCGAAAACTTTGGGTTTGTTTCCACTGTTTTTCTTGATTGCACATTAAGTGCTGTAGATTCGTAAGATTTAAATTTGCAAAAAAAAAAACGAACATGCTTCTTCTAAATCTTCAACACGTGCAGCTTGAACATATCTAAAATATGGATGAGTAAGTCCAGCAATGAATGCAGCTAAGCTTGTTCATCTATAAAACTGTTAATTGCAGACCAACTGCCTTTATATTTTTCATTCCGTTTGGCCAACATTTCAATTTTTTTAATAAACTCCTTTGTTTGGAGATAATAATTTCTCCATATATTAGAATTGCTTTTCATTTTATTTTGCCATAGCTGGCTCATATGAGTTGACAAATCAAATTTATCACTTAATCCTTTTAATAGAATTTCTTTCACCTCAATCAATTCATGTGGGGTGCCCTCGAGACAAATTATGTCTGAATGTCTTATCAATGAATGATGTCTTATGTCGCCCCTGCACAATATTTATAACAGCTTCCTCATACATTCGGAAGATAGTTGGATCAATGTTATTTTGAAAAATATTCAGAGCATTTTCAGCTGTTTTAATCCACAAAAATAATGTTTTTTGTTCCCTTCAAATACCGGTATCGCTTTTATTGTATCCGGTATTTTGTAAAATGCGTTTATCGACAGGGTAGGGTCAACGCCCAAAGCAGTACCGTTGCTTGAACCATCCTTGTTCGTAGATGACAACGATAGGATTTGTTGCGTTTGACGCTCCTGCGTTACGGCAAGTGTCTGAACAAGGTGCGTAAGCTGCTCGATTTGTGATTGTATTTGTTCCATGGCACGATTATTTTCGATGTGTAAATTACCAATTGGAAGATCTGCTTTTATTGGTATGTGAGAGAGATTATCCGAATCGTGAGATAACGGAACTGAATCTGATGCACTTTCTGTAACAGTATTTCTCCAATCCATGTACAGGGATAACCACGTTAGTTACATAATAATGAGGAGAGTATAAATATCGAAACTGTTATGCCAAGGCAAAAACAAAAACCGTGTACCAATAACACAGTATATTTATGTAACCAATAAATAAACATTACTACTACTTCTCTACGGACGGCCCGGTGGCATTATGCAAGCGGCGCCGGTCTTCACATGAACAGACCGGACCAAAATCCCATCCAGACCAATCCCCCGTAGCAAGAAATGACTATCCGGTTACTTGCTAAAATAAGTCATTTGTTTACCATTAAAAAAACAATTCTTTACCATATTACCACTGTCAAATAACTATCAAATGAAAACATCTGTTATGAAATATTTCCCACAAACCGAACAAGCTCGGTATAAGGCTCATAACTGGGAGGAAATGTCAAAAAACATTTAATTTCGGCAAACTTTGTCTTGGCCCCTTGGCCGCTGTTGCGTTACCGCAACAGACTTTTCGAATCTTCGATTTAAATACGCTCCTTCGACACCACAAGTTCTTTCAACACGTTTATTAGACTTTCACGAGTGTACAGAGGGATAGAGGGTTAAAAAATTTACTTGTGTTCAGCTAGTCAAAAAAGAGGCTCGAATGAACGCCGGCACGTGCTTATTTCTAGTCGATCCTTGGACGTCCACCCAGCCTCTTCGGTCATCGCTCCAACGCTGTTTCGGGCTCCTTCGGGTCCTGCGAGTCGACCTCGAACGGCTGGGTATAACAATTTCGGTCGGACTGTTTACATTTGTTAACAGCCGTTGTAATGGAAAATAAAAAAAAACAAGTAAAAACATCTTTCCCCCAAAAAATTTATCATTAAGGTTTTCTTTTACAAACTATATTTTATTGATTTCGTTTCAGTCATTTTCAATCACATCTGTAAAAGCACACTGTCAAAGGTACTTTAATGTCTAAACTGATTTAACTTGTTTTGTTGGCCATTGATATTTCCCAGGGTGCCATCATTTTCCATAATCTCCAGGCGTGTCTATTTTTTGTTTTGTTAAGGGATAACGTTATCCGAAGAATCGTGTTCTGTAGTTTTTGCTCAAGCAATCGTAAAACACATTTTAAACATAAGTTACTGTACCTCAAGTTACATACATTTACATACTCATACATTTACGTTCGAAGACCAGAAATGTTTGTTGCACGGTATTAATGAAAAGATTCTGTATAGTCCTTTGAAACTGATACGTATAATTTGTAACACTACAGCTGCACAGTTAGCTAAGTTGATTAACTGGTGGAAACTACTTTGTTTGAAATAACTAACATTGTGGACCGCGTTTTGGAGATGTTCGCATCTATAGCTGTGAATCGAAACGTTTCAATTAAAGGTTATTTGTTGTCTATTTATGCCAAAAGGATTTGGTGGATATTTTGAGATTTCATACAAGAAAACGTTAAAATGATTTGATTTGAAAATTTTCAAATTGAAATGTAGCTAGCTGATACATCAATACTAGTAGACAATTTTCATGGTCATCGAATCCGCAAAATGTGTCACCGTTGGCCTTTTAAACGCGCATTGCTTAAGCTACACCTGTAGCAGGCTTGTCATGGAGCACTTCGCGCTTCATCATCTGCTAAAGCGATTTTACGGAGCCCGCAATTGACATCGTGATGGGTAGAAGGGTAGCGTGTTGCAATTCCGTCACTGTATCGCTGCTTTTTATTGTAGCTGTAAAAGATAATTAGATTTCGTAGTCTAGTGCTTGCGTAATATTTGTTTATTGATCTCACAGTACCTTGATAGATTTGCATAGTCGAGCTCATAGATGGATCTCAGAAACAAAGGTTGATGGTAGCACCACTCACTGGACGAATCCAAGGTCGTTTCGTTGGTTTGTGTATTAACATATGACGGCAGCAAACAGATTTATCCATTGTAGGTTGTAAATGGAATCATTGTGCATATGTGTGTTTAGAGTCTGAGCACTCCCAATATACAATTTAATGGTGTAATGAGAATACTTACCAAATTTCCCCAAATGTACTCCATTATCACTCCAAGCACCTCTCAAAAGCTAAGTTTTAACACCTTGCTTCAAGTATTTTATTCTCGTGGCTCCATGTGTTTTCTCGATTATTGCCCAACTGTGTGTTCCACCTATCCTGTTCTGCGGCGTTGTCCACTTGTTAGAAACTCTTGCTGTGCGTTATGCACTATTATATGACTATACGACAGCAGAACTTCGTAATCTTCTGCTACATTTGTTTCGTTTAATGCTTCTCTGTATATTTGGTTTGTAATGGAAAAATAAAATCGTTTTCTTGCTGAGGGTGCGTCTGACTCGATCACAATTTTCCAAACTAGTTTTTGCAACCAACAGACAGCATCTCTCAAAACACTGTGGAGATCGTCAATCGTGGGTACAGAGCGATGTGCCCTTCTTCTATTATCCGCGTTCATTGTAGATTTCTGATTTGTTGCAACCTTTTGTGCTCTGAGTGGCTCACACGCGTATTCGTATCAATTAGCGAAAGATTTCCTTTCAAGGGTTCACTTCTTGCACTTAGAAGGTCATGTAATAACCACAAACTGTTCGCTTTGCCGGTGAGAGCGAAACTAAATGAAGCTCCATGTTGCCCGTTGCGGAATATTCAGCCAATGCACAATGGGCAGTTGTGAACAAATGTTGGTATAATACATTCTTTTGGTAAACAACCTTATGGAACATGTAATTGTAAATGCTTCACTTTTTCAAATAGAGCTTTGACAACTCATGTTTCTATGATGGAAATATAATAAATCCGTCTGTAAAGATTACAATTTTGTCGCAATTAATTAGAAGATTTTTGGCCCGCCAAAGGTCCATCGTGCGAGTTGAGTATCGCGACAGCGTCGCAAGTGTTGTCTGGAGCATTCGTAAATGCTGCTTCATAAATTCTGCTGTAGAAACGCAAGTGTTCGAATGAATCATTCCACGTATCATTCACAGTAGCCAGGGGACAGAATCATGCATGCAAGCAAAACGATCATCGACAATGGTACGATGAGAGAATTGTGTTGTCTCTGTTTTACATTCTTTTCACATGCTGTAACGTGCGTCAACTCTACGAAACTCTATAATTTGTGCTTTCTCTATCCTTCTTTTCTGCGTTCTGTTATTTCGATTTTTGGTCTCCGCTGAGAATAGTTGCGTATCATGCATTTTTGTACTCTGGTGTTTGAGAGCGTAAGGGAGGAGAGTTTGTTTTATAAATCACGATGTCTCTTTCCCCTTCCCTTTTATGTGTAAAGCGATTGTGCGTTCGTTAATTTGGGTAAAATTCTGCTAGTTTGCATCTCTTTCTCTCTTGCACTGAGGTATTTTGAATCGTACAGACTGTGGTTTCGATCAGTAAAATACGCCATTATTCGTTTAATGATATTTTGCACGCAACTATTGTGGCTGCGAGTTTGTTAACGATAATTTCACAATGCAAGATGAAATTATGACAGAATATTATTAGTACAGAAGATTAAATGTACATTATGATCGATGTATGACATATGTGTATGTGTATAACTTTTGAATCCTTTGAAAAGAAAGAAATGGTAAAAGAAATTACAACTTGATGTCATCTTGCCATCTCCACACCGCCACATCAACTCTACATCACCACGTTCGTTCAATTAAAAAAGTCATCATTTGATAATAAAAGATTGGTTATGTGTAGAAAAAAACATTCAATATGTGAACTTGAAATCGTTTATTTACAAGGATTTCCAGGCATCGCCTAGTCGTTATATGAATATTTTAATAAAACAACTTTCTTTTAAGCGGCACAACATCCCTAAAATGTATAAGCCTGCCTTTTCTGACCTATTAGACTTATTTATCAATATTATTGTTTATGTTATTATATTTCATTTTCTTTTTCATTCATTTTCCTACATGTGATGTACACATTTATAAATCTAAACTGTATTTAAACATGTAACTGGATACTCAGACCATCCTATGGGAGAATGGTCCAGATGTGATTTTCTATCGATCTTGATGTGTGTTAGCAACATCACTTTCTCTAATCATTAATTTACTCTGTCTATTGTGTATTGCTAAATTACTTGCTTATTTTTATTCACTTGTTGATGAGTACTTTCAATGTAGAAAAAGGCAAAGAGGAGATAAAATACTTGGACCTGGTGATGCTAAAGGTATCGGATATTGAATGTCGCGAGATTTGGAGGTGTGCCGACGTATGACTTAAAAAGAATCGTTGGCAAATCAGGAGCGGAATATGAGAAAGTAGGTTGTAGTTATGTGACCAGGTGCTATAACGCTCGAATATCTCTGTTTACGACACTGTCAGCAAACAATAAATAGTCAATCGTTTAGGTTGACTTCGAACTTCTAACACTGTTTTATTCTTCTGTCTGATCCTGATGTCATTTATTGGCACTTGTTGTTGTTCAGCCCTGTAACCCTCTATTCATCAACCTGGGGTATTGATGTATAGCCTTCTATGCTTCTATGCTATTCTGGGCTGTAAATAAAACGAAAAGGCAAATTATAGTATTGCGATTCCTAATTCAAAAGCATATAATAGAAAATAAAGCAAGAAATCCGCGTAACTACAGGAAAAGAAAAGCGATACTCACACAGCAAACGGACGCCAAACTTCACGTATGTGCTCCAACGTCAGCGTCAGACCGTGTTTCTTCACCTGATTATGCCTGAAAATGGCTAATCTCGCCACAGCTTCAGTTTCGAAGTGAACTATGCCATATCCCATGGAACGACCGAAGCAGCGCAGTATGAGTACCTCCGTGATATTGCCGTAGATACGGAATAAATTATGCAGCTGGTGTTCAGTAAAAGTTGTGGGCAGTCCTGAGATACGCACATACCCGGCCTTTTGACGCAACATCTGAAGAGTTCCGAATTGTAGCGGTGAGATCGGTTCAGCGATGTCGTGGTCGTGCGCATGTTTTATTTGCAGCTTGAATCCGTCCCCAAGATCCATACCATTGCATTCCTGTAGCGCCACTTCCGTGCAAAGCGTGGATTTGAAGGTAACGCGGGCAAATCGATACCCGAACACATGCCATCGGATGGCAACGTGCTCAATTTTGCCTTTGGTTTTGAAAACGTCCCCTAGGATGGTTTCGTTTACAAAATCACTTAAGTTGGTGACGTGCAGTGTTGTATTAGTTAAGATGTCATTGTTCGTATCCATGGATGCGGCGGCGTACAAATATCTACCGTAAGCCAATTTGCCATTGCATTGTCTCGCTGCGTCGATTGCATGCGATTCATGTGCGTAGGCAATCACTGCGTAGCCCAAACCTAATTGGCCAGCTGTGCAGGGATAGCAAAGTTTCGTAATATATCCGTAATGCCGAAACTTCCTAAAAACATCATTCCAGCTCAACGTGTTGTCCAGGTTGCCAACATAAATTGTGAATCGTTCAAGCTTGAGCAGCTCCGCTATTGCTTGTCTCTCCTCTACACAGCTCTTAAAAACTATTAAACGACAAACCAGCAACATCAAACGAATTACTCACTGTTTCTAACACACGCTCTACTCTCTTACCGTATAAAGGTTTCTGCATATTCACTTTTTTATGCCTGGGTTTAGAAACGAAGTACTCTTTTCAGTGTGTACACAAACCGAGTGCTATTATTCGACTGCCACCTTCGTGCACATGCGCGCATACTTGAAGCAAAGGGCGCACGAGTGATGTAACTGCATGCGTTGCATGCAAACTGTGAACCGGTTTTGTTGAACCACTCTATCTTGCTCTGGCACATGGAATAGTACTTGTATTGCGTGAGTAGAAGCAGCAGAACAATATTTTATTGTCCGGTTTTACGCGAGTTTAAAGTCCTTCCAGGTATTTGGTTATTTTACTGACAGAAGCAATCTGGTTCGGATACAGCAGGAAATGCAACAGCGAAGTCGAACCCGGCTCATTTTGGAGAACCTTGCAGCAGATATTTGCGCCCTCACGGACACCTGGGCCGCAGTACGGACGGCCACTACTGTCATCTTCAACAGTTGTAGAATGGGGTGAGCCGGACGACGACACGACGAAGACGACGATAACGACAACGATAACTTCGCTAAAGCATTGTGATGGTGGCGATGCAGTATCCAAAGAACTTTTAATGTCTATATTCTCCCATCATTCTTTCTTTTAGGTGAAGCAGCAGAGCCAACAGCGACGGTACAGCGATGGGACATCAGATCAGCGGAGGATCGACGAGGAGAGTGCACAACACACACTCTCCTGCCAAGAGTACAACGCATTTCAGCGCATCGGTAGGGTTTGGTCGGCTCGAGGAGTGGTTTAGTGGGGCTGCGCCAAGACGCTAATTCCTTTCCCTCCGGAACTAGCGGACGTAGCGCACTATTCATCGGACGGACGATGCCGGACGTTAACAAACGCCCGAGGCAACTGTATCCACCCTCCACCCTCACGTGTTCGTCTGTTGAAGATTCCCTCTCCGTTAGCAAGCAAAGGAACGTTGTAAGCGAGCAATTTTGCGATGAACAGGAGACTCCCAGACTAAAGTTTCATTCATGTGTCGCGTAACTGCACGCAAAGAGCAGCATCCCTCAAGGTGTGATTGACTCTCCCTGATGCCACTCGCTGTTGACTACATGTAGTCTACTATCATATGACAAAACTGAGACGACGTCTATACGACGACGTTTACACCCTTTTCAATATGTGTATTAAATCAATTTTCTAATTCTAACATTCCATGTTGCTTTGCGCTAGTTTGATCGATCAGATAAGGTGAATAAGTATAAATATCGCACTATGTAGACTAAACTGTTCAATATTATGATAACGTTGCCGATCCCACACGATAGGACCGATCTCATCCGTTCTCCCGTAGCAAGGACTGACTCTCCGACAATATGGTAAAATAAGTCTAGCAAGCAGGGGCGGATCATCCAAGCAGCGGACTAAGCGACCGCGTAGGGCCCCGAACTTTAAGCAGCCTCAACATCCAGATTTTCCTGAAAAACTTGGTGGCAGCAACCGCTTCCTCCCCTACGCCTCAGCAAAATTTTCTGAGGTAACTGACATCTGGCTATTTACTCATTGTGCGACCAATAGTGGGACCCTGCGTTCGGGATATTGGTCAGGATGGGATGGGACAACGAAATATTAACATTTGTATTCTTTGGCTTAGGACTCATTTATTTATGTAAAACACAATTACAATACAACAGATAAAAACACTCTTATCCGTCCGGTCGGTCAACGCTTTCTGTTTTCTTTCCTGAGTTGTACCGCGCTCTTACTACTATGGTATACAGCGTTACAACACAGAATGGTTTATTTATCTTTATACTTTATACTATCTTAAGCGGTGTGTACGAGCAGGGCGTGTGGAAAAGAAGAATGACCCCGAGCTCGCTGAGCTATTTAATAGAATTGATATCCTGACGGGAGTCAAAACCAGAAGGATACGATGGTTGGGACACATGATTAAATTGCCGAACTCATGTCCCACCAGGAAGGTGATCATCAGCGACCCGTTCGACATGAGGCGCAGAGAAATGAGGCGCAACGAGTTCGATGGCCTGATCAAGTAGAGTAGAACCTGTCGAGGATGGGATGCAGCCTGCAGTGGAGGAGAGCAGCGTTGGATCGAGTTTCATGAAAACGGATTGGTGACCTGGCCATGTCAGCACGACGTGCTCAACTGTTGGCGGGTCAAAAAAAAGAAGAAGTCGAAGAACAACGTTCAACATGCCAAAGCAAGGATCCATCTAAAGACCTTCAAGAAGTAGATTGAAAAAATCGGAGTGACAAGCAGGCCACGTCCGTTAAAGCGCAAGCTCGAAAGCTGTATCATAATCTACTGCGTAGCGAATCCGTATGTGTTTTCATGGACGATGAGTCGTTAAATTCGACTACAAGACGCTTCTGAGAAGTCAATATTGCACCATGCGCGAAGTCCAGGTAGTCGATGATGCCGATAAATCGATTATTACTAAAAAATTCGGTTAAATTAGTATGAGTAATGTGGTCAGAACCATTTGTGACATGAAGGAAACTGCGCCCAAAAGAAGGACCAATCGAAACCAAGGGATACCTCAGAAAACTAGTTAAAGTAGCGGAAACAATCGAAACATTTGCGGAAGATTGGCATAAGGTTTTCAATATAGTTGCGAAGAAGTCTGTGTTGAGCCTGAGGAGTAGCGTTAAGGCAAAAGTGCGGTCGTTGGCATATGATTGACATAGTTGTTATTTCTTTCTATGCAATTAACTAAGAACACGATAGTGAAATGATTATTAACTAAACAATACACATTTTGCCAAAAGTTGTATATTTTTCCGTATTTTTTATGGTGCTTCTACTTTCTGGAGCATCCTATACATGGCCAGAGAAGCGCTCCGAAGCTGAAACTACATGATTGTTTGGTGATTTTGTGCAGAAACGTGGATTGGAGCGTTCTCTTGCAGTCTCTCACTCTTGCTTCAAAAGATGTTATACCTTACCTTACTTTGCACTCCTCCTGCACGCTTCTTGTGATATATCGAAAGATTTAATTTTTTCACAACTAATATCTCCTTTTCTGTTTCGCCGGCCATCGACAGTTTAACCATTTTTGTATAATCCGTTGTCTGACTATTAATAGGTCAATGTTCATGGACATTTGGTTCTAGATTTGGTCATTAATCAAGTCAAGATATGAAAGGAGTTTTTTACGATGTTAACAAATAATGTCTCTCAGGTTGTTGGTAATGACTTATATCGTGTCGCTGACATATATTAGGTCAACAAACGAAATTGTAACATCCTCACGATAAGGGTTAGTTATACGTTAGTGTACATATTTGTTAGTGTACACGCATGATCAAATGTTATTAGAATTAGCGATGTTAAGCCTTATTTACACGTTATCAAGGCATTAGTAGTACACGTGATGTTAATAAAATCGTTCATCGCTTTTCAAATCAAATAAAGAATACAAATAGAATACAAATGAAAGGGTCGCATTCATAAGAATATGATTAAAAAATATGTGACAACATTGTAGAAATGGCTTGCAGTATGTCCTTTAAACCTTTTTCAAACTCACTCCATATTTCGTCCCAATAAATAAGGTTTCAATCAGCACAATCTAATAAACTGGTTCAGTAGCACTTGTTTGTCCGTTAATCGTTCTTCATGCTGACCCATTTTGTTTTTGAACCAGGATTATAAATGATAGAAAAACCTTCTTTAACTAGTAATGAAAAAAAGTTCAAATTTATGAATTTTTAGTTTAGTGAACTCGTAGTTTTATGAAAACTACGAGTTGCACTTCTTTTGTCGGATACTGAATATAACCATCGCCTTCTCTGCTCATTCCATCTTGCGATAACACGGCCTACCTACGGCCAAAACAATCCGTCTTGCGAGTGAAACAATAATTTAACAGCTATGCTCTCTTTGTTCTGTTCATAACGATAGTTGCCCACCGTACAACTACTCATTTTTACTTTTTAATATTAGATTATAAGATTATAATTGCTAAGCCTAATGGGTGGACATATATTTCTTGAATAAAGGAGTACACGAACGATTAAACTTGTTTAAAATAATGAATGTTGTGGACTGCATCTGCATTTGATGGAAGTTTTGAGTTACTGTGCAAGGAGGAGTTCAAATGCTTTGATTAGACAAATTACAAAATGAATTGTGACCAGCCGAGACATCAGTCGTGGCTATCAATTTAAATTGAAAGCTTTTCCCTATCTACCGCAATAAGGCATGTCGATTTCTTTCGGCATTAGATCGCAGTAACATTTTCGATGATCATTAAAGCTGGTAAGTTGTAGCTTGTAGACTTGTGGATGGAAGTTTTAAAACTATATCTACAGCAGATTTGCCATGGAGCACTTGCGCAATTCATCGTCTGCTAGCGTAAGTTTACGGGGCGCATAGGCATAGTGAAGGGCAGCCTGTGACGCTTACGTCGCTGTGTTGCTGCTTTTTATTGTAGCTGTAAAAGATAATAAAATGTCTTATTCATGTGTTTAGCACTTGCGTTATAGGATTTGTTTATTGAACTCACATCACCTTGACACATTTGAATAATCGAGCTCATGGACGGATATCAGACACAAAGGTTAATACGGTAACCCCTCACGTTGATTGAATCCTGGGTCGCTTCGTAGGTTTATATAATAGGATATTTCCAGCTGCAAACAGATTCATTCATTGTAGTTTGTAGATCGACAAATTGTTAAGTACACTACAATAACAATTTAATGGTCTAATGAGAACACTCACCAAACTCCACTAAATACACACAGCTATGTCCATTATCACACTTTTCCGTACAAAACCTTCCTAAATACTTGCTTTGTATCGCCTTGTTTTAAGTAATAGAATTATTTTGTTTTCTGGACTACATGTCACGAATTGTTTCAGATTTCAAATCTTCCATCTCCATTCTGTTCTAAACGCTTGCGATTTATTTATCTTCTCATCACGTCGAAGTTCTGCGTATACTTTCCTCAGTTGCACAACATAGCATTATGTAGGCACAACTTAGCAACCGGTTCACTCACGCTTAGTAAATAATCACGGCTGTTCGCTTTGTCGATGAAACAAAGCTTCATACCGCTCGATGCGGTCTACGCTGCCAATGCACAGTGTCGAGATATAATTTTACTTTTGGTAAATAACATAACAAAATATGAAAATTCCACGATACATGATACACGATGATTTCTTCTGAATAAAGAATATTACCAGTTGACAATGGTAAAATAGTAATTTTGATAGATACAGGCGATAGATACAGATTCAAAATTCACTATTCACTTGAGTCAAAAATCGTCCTTTTATAGCAAAATATGTTCGAAGTAGATGCCCAAACGTCGAGATATTGTCAATATTGAGCAACTGTCGAATTTTGCGTTTGAATTTAATGACAATAAATAATCTGCTTATATGTAACAATTAAATAATAACTATATTCACATGACACTAACAAAAACAGTGAATCTTTCGAATTTTATCTTGGTTTAAATGGATTTTAACACAATATCAAAGTTTAGGTTTTTGCCACGACATACGCCCATCATGCGAATAAAGCCGACTGTAAAGCACGTAGTGTTGGAAGCGTTGCGATTGCTGATTCATGTGTTGAAATTCGCTGAAAAATAACGCAAGTGTTCGAAGGACGGATTCCTCAGTTGACGGGAAACTCAGAGATGGAAGTTTTGTACATGTGTCGCGTAACTGTATGTAAAGAGCAACATCCCTCAATGATGACATTCGTTTGTGATTGACTCTCCCAGATGCAACTCGCTGTCTCTCTCGCTATCTTTTGTTTATTCTCCCAGATGATCAATGATCATCTCTTATCAGATCGATCAAACTAACGGAAAGCAACAGGAAGAAAAGTTCGGAATAGGACATGGATTTGATACAAATATTGAAGATGTAGGATGTAAGATGACGTCGTCTCAGTTTTGTATGACAGTGAAGTATGTGAAATTAAAAGGTTATGTTGAACATGGAAAGTTTCCTAACGCGAATAGAGTTTAATAAAATACAAATTTACATTTAATATTATTATAATACTCCAAAATCAAACCTAGATTACAAAATTTTTAGTCCGGATTGGTTGAACGTTTGTAAGTTTTCAATGCTCGCCTGATGTCGTCGATCATCGATCATCTGGGAGAATAAACAAAAGAGAGCGAGAGAGACAGCGAGTTGCATCAGGGAGAGTCAATCACAAACGACTGTCATCATTGAGGGATTCTGCTCTTTGCATGCAGTTATGTGACACATAAATTAAGCTTTCGTATGGGAGTCTCCTGTCCATCGCGAAGTCGCTCGCTTACAACGCTCCAAACACCACTTGCGTTACGTAACGTTGTTTTTTTTTTTGCTAACGGAGAGGGAATCTTCAACAGACGAACACGTGAATGGAGGGTGGATATGGTTGCCACGGGCATTTGTAAACCACCGTTCGTCCGATGAACAGTGCGGGGTCCGCTAGTTCCGGAGGGAAAGGAATTAGCGTTTTGGCAAAGCCCCGCTAAACCACTCCTCGACCTCAAGAGGCGAATGTCAACCAGAAGGTCCAAAGCCTCTATAAAATGAATCAAAAAACAAAAAACTCCTCGACCGCGACCTCGAACCTTGCCGATGCGCTGAGATGTGTAGTACTCTTGGCAGGGGAGTGTGTGTTGTGCACCCTCCTCGTCGATCCTGCACTGTTGTCTTCCCTGTTCCGATGGACCTGGATGGTCGGACTTGAAACGCTCGTAAAACCTGACAATAAAATATTGTTTTACTGCTTCTACTCACGCATTACAAGCACTATTCCATGTGTCCGAGCAAGATAGAGTAATAATAATCCAAAACCGGTTTACAATTTGCATGCAATGCAAACAGTCACATCACTCGTGCGCGTTTTCCTTGAGGAATGCGCGCACGTTACCTCGTCTTTGCGGGACAAAGAAAAAAAGTGAATGTACAAAAGTCTAATAAGGGCTATCGGTTTCTATACAAACTGAAAAAAGTATCTTTTCGGTTTTTTCCGGCCTCTCGAATAAACAATTTGACCACTCCACCCGCTGAGTCCTAGGAAGAGAAGCAGATCGCGGTATCGAGCTTGCGAATTAACTATCCAGCGTTTGATGCGGAAGATTCGGAAGCGTGGTTTCTGTACCCCTCCCCCCATGCATTTTGTATAAACAGCAGGTAAGCAAATGTTTAATACGGTCATTTTGACACTGGGCTCCAAACCAAACACTTTCATCCCGCCATCGCGAAATTTAACAAATACGAACGGTAGTGTCTCGGAGGATTACAGTGAGTTGAAGATCTCACTTGAAGAAAATGAAAAACATACATACATCGATCATAATGTACATTTATACTCACAGAGTATCTACCATTGCGAAATTATCGTTAACAAACTCGTAGCCACAATAGTTGCGTGCAAAATATCATTAAACGAATAATGGCGTATTTTACTGATCGAAACCACAGTCTGTACGATTCAAAATACCTCAGTGCAAGAGAGAAAGAGATGCAAACTAGCAGAATTTTACCCAAATTAACGAACGCACAATCGCTTTACACATAAAAGGGAAGGGGAAAGAGACATCGTGATTTATAAAACAAACTCTCCTCCCTTACGCTCTCAAACAGCAGAGTTCAAAAGTGCATGATACGCAACTATTCTCAGCGGAGACCAGAAATCGAAAGAACAGAACGCAGAAAAGAGGGATGGAGAAAGCACAAATTGTAGAGTTTCGTAGAGTTGACGCACGTTACAGCATGTGAAAAGAATGTAAAACAGAGACAACACAATTCTCTCATCGTACCACTGTCGATGATCGTTTTGCTTGCATGGATGATTCCGCCCCCTGGCTACTGTGAATGACACGTGGAATGATTCATTCGAACACTTGTGTTTCTACAGCAGAATTTATGAAGCAGCATTTACGAATGCTCCAGACAACACTTGCGCGCTGTCGCGATACTCAACTCGCATGATGGACCTTTGGAGGGCCAAAAATCTTCTAATTAATTGCGACAAAATTGTAATATTTACTGAGGGATTTATTATATTTCCATCATAGAAACATGAGTTGTCAAAGCTCTATTTGAAAAAGTGAAGCATTTACAATTACATGTTCCATAAGGTTGTTTACCAAAAGAATGTATTATACCAACTTTTGTTCACAACTGCCCATTGTGCATTGGCTGAATATTCCGCAACGGGCAACATGGAGCTTCATTTAGTTTCGCTCTTACCGGCAAAGCGAACAGTTTGTGGTTATTACATGACCTTCTAAGTGCAAGAAGTGAACGCGTGTGAGCCACTCAGAGCACAAAAGGTTGCAACAAATCAGAAATCTACAATGAACGCGGATAATAGAAGAAGGGCACATCGCTCTGTACCCACGATTGACGATCTCCACAGTGTTTTGAGAGACGCTGTCTGTTGGTTGCAAAAACTAGTTTGGAAAATTGTGATCGAGTCAAACGCACCCTCAGCAAGAAAACGTTTTTATTTTTCCATTACAAACCAAATATACAGAGAAGCATTAAACGAAACAAATGTAGCAGAAGATTACGAATATCTGCTGTTGTATAGTCATATAATAGTGCATAACGCACAGCAAGAGTTTCTAACAAGTGGACAACGCCGCAGAACAGGATAGGTGGAACACACAGTTGGACAATAATCGAGAAAACACATGGAGCCACGAGAATAAAATACTTGAAGCAAGGTGTTAAAATTAAGCTTTTGAGAGGCGCTTGGAGTTTGAGGTTTGGTAAGTATTCTCATGACACCATTAAGTTGTATATTGGGAGTACTCAGACTCTAAACACACATATGCACAATGATTCCATTTACAACCTACACTGGATAAATCTGTTTGCTGCCGTCATATGTTAATACACAAACCAACGAAACGACCTTGGATTCGTCCAGTGAGTGGTGCTACCATCAACCTTTGTTTCTGAGATCCATCTATGAGCTCGACTATGCAAATCTATCAAGGTACTGTGAGATCAATAAACAAATATTACGCAAGCGCTAGACATATGACTACAAAATCGAATTATCTTTTACAGCTACAATGAAAAGCAGCAATACAGTGCGGTAATTGCAACACACTACCCTTCTACCCTTCACGATGTCAATTGCGGGCCTCGTAAAATCGCGCTAGCAGATGATGAATTGCGCAAGTGTTCCATGGCAAGCCTGCTACAGTTGTAGCTTAAGCAATGCGCGTTTAAATGGCCAGCGGTGACACATTTTGCAAATTCGTTAAAGTCTTCCATTACATAGAGTAATATCTGTCTTGTTGAACTGGTCGTATTCAACCCTTTTCCTATAACTCTACAATCTACAACTCACCGGCTTGACGGACATTGAACATGTTCACGCATTCTGACACCAAAAAATATCGACAAGCCTCCTTACAGTAGGTAGGTGTGATGTGCTAGGTATGATACCTTTATTAGTTCACGATCGAGAATGTTCTAGTGCTGATGCTGGAGCACCTTTTATAATACAAATGTATGATGGTGTTAGTGAATTCAATATGCTTATTTTTAGGATTAGTATGCGTACTAGTGTATCATAATACATTACAGTAGGGAAAATCGAGAATATACCATTAGATTTCATATCCGAAAAACTTCCGGCCTATGACAGCTAGCGATATAGTTTGCCGTGCATATGCTCTCCATGGCTTTCTGCAATATATACGTTATTGTGTGTCATCCTAAACGTTGTAGTGTTGACCGATCGAAACGAAGACTGCCATCGGTCAGCAATAGTTAGGTACAAAACCGATACGTTATCAAATAAACGGAGGCATTTTCAACCCAAACGAAAACGAGTCAGAACTTATTGAACTCTAGTCGGCGTGACCTGCGCCTGTCTAGAGAAAAGCGCCGCGAGGTTAGCTTCACGCATATATAAGAATATATAAGAATAATGTGTACCTCAAGTGGCAGTGATGGTGCAATGTTCTGTAAATGGGGCAGATCATACCATAAGTTAGAAAGCTTAAGGTTTTAGTCTGTATCTGTCAAATAATGCAAGTACCGGGCTGTATCGTTATGTACAGATTCGTAAAGGACATAACATTTGGACACAAAGTATGACACAAGGGATCATTATTGCGAAATTACAATTTGATGGAAATAGACAAAAAATTAAGAATTTATCTTTTAATTCAATTTATTTGAAACAATATGCAACTCTGATTATTAAAATAACCCTTTTTCTGTTATCTTAGAACAAAAATATTGTTCCAATTTTGCGCTCACGGGGAACATGTCCTAACCTTGTTCAAACCAGCTGGCAAAAATCTTTATTTTGAAATTTGTCAAAAATAATCTAATTCTTCTTTCCTATGCTTAACTTGACTTATCATTTGTATGGCGAGCTGTATACATACAAAAGTCAAAACAAATACAAACAAACTGACTTGGAGCATGATTCCGGCCAATGATGGAAAGAATTGTATTTTATTTTAACTCTAAATTCCCCGAATCAAACATCAACACTCATACCCCCCTTTTCCTTTGCAGAGATCAAGGATCATTCGTTCCCATCCGATACATACATATCCGATACACAATCCCAACTTTGGGATCATTTTCCATCACTAATCAGGAGCTTGTGTATCACCGGCTAATATGCCAGTCACAAGTGGCATTCGATGATCATCTTCAACAAATCAACGCGGGAAGGCTCCCATTCTCGACCGAAGTAAAGGCGGCATTGAGTTCGTGTGCGGCTTACCGTTGTAACGTTTCACCAAATAAATTGTTGTAATTTTAGTGTAAATAAACATCATCCTTTTAAAGAACACAAAATACTGGAGATAAACGCTGCTGAAGACATGTGGGTTATTAAGCTAAGAGTTTTTTTAGATTATCGGCTATATCTCATAAACATCCAATCATAATTCTAACGGATCTTTTAAGAATCGCAGAAGTCGAACATTTCAATAACTTTTGAACACTAGTATTGTGAAATCAAGTTTGAACGAACGGTGAATAAATGAACTAACGCAACTAGCTACCGAAAAAGAAATGCTAAAAAAATGTAAAAACGAAAAAATGTAAGTAACGATTTATTTCGTCTCCAAACTGGAACAGTTCAAATATAAACATATTTAATTTTAATATCACTTACAGATTTGTATTGAAGTAAGACGACAAATTATAAGAAATTCCTTGTTTGAATTAGTATCTTGAAACAGGAATTAATTAAGCAGTAAGACGACAAAATAGAAAAACATTGTCCTTTTTTATTTAGGATCTTTATTTGGAATTCGATAAAGAAATAAATGGTGGTTCTTGGTCTTCTTCTTTTTCTTCTTTGGCCCGCTCTTAATGTTGAGCACGTCGTGCTGACATGGCCTGGTCACCAATACGTTTCCAGGAGACTCGATCCAGTGCTGCCGCTCTCCATCCTCTGCTGCACCCGATCTCCGACAGGTTCTGCTCCACCTGATCCAGCCACAAACTCGCTGCGCTCCTCTGTGTCTCGTGCCGAACGGGTCGCCGACGGGACCTTTTTGGTGGGACACGAGTCCGGCATCCTCATGACGTGCCCCAACCAGCGTATCCTTCCGGCCTTCGCCACCGTGAGGATGTCAGGTCCCCCAAACAGCTCAGCAAGCTCGTGGTTCATTCTCCTCCTCCACCCGTCGTGCTCCAAGATACCGCCAAAGATCGTCCTTAGCACACGGCGTTCGAAAACACCGAGTGCATTGGTATCCTCTGTGAGCATGGTCCAAGACTCATGACCATAGAGGACAGCCGGCCGAATCAATGTACGGTATATTGTGCATTTCGTGCGCAGGAGAAGGTTTCTGGATCGTAGGAGTTTGTGGAGCCCGTAGTAGGCACGATTCCCCTGAATAATGCGCCTTCGGATTTCGCTGCTTACGTTGTTGTCCGAAGTTATGATCGTACCGAGGTAGCAGACCTCCTCTACTACCTCGAGATCATCGCCGTCGACCGATACGCTGCTTCCCAGCATGGCCCTATTACGGTCAGAGCCTCCGGCAAACAGGTACTTTGTCTTCGTCGCATTGATCAGCAATCCAATCCTTGAGGCTTCGCGCTTCAGTCGGGTGTACGCCTCGCACACCGCCGCAGATGTCCTTCCGATGATGTCGATGTCATCCGCGAAGCCAAGGAATTGGATAGAATGGGTGAAAATCGTGCCCCGCATATCGATGCCCGCGCTTTTCTTGACACCTTCCGGAGCGATGTTGAACAGCAGACAGGAGAGTCCGTCACCTTGCCTCAATCCCCGGTGAGACTCGACCGCATCCGACATCCGACCAGCTTTCCCGGAAAGCCATACCGCTGCATCCGATCTATGGTATCGTAGGCCGCCTTAAAGTCGATGAACAGGTGGTGCGTGGGGATTTGGTGCTCTCGGCATTTTAGGAGCATCTGCCTGAGAGTAAAGATTTGGTCGGTCGTCGATTTTCCTCCAACAAAACCGGCTTGATAGCTCGCCTATGTTAATACACAAACCAACGAAACGACCTTGAATTCGTCCAGTGAGTGGTACTACCATCAACCTTTGTTTCTGAGATCCATCTATGAGCTCGACTATGCAAATCTATCAAGGTACTGTGAGATCAATAAACAAATATTACGCAAGCGCTAGACATAAGACTACAAAATCGAATTATCTTTTACAGCTACAATAAAAAGCAGCAATACAGCGACGTAATTGCAACACGCTACCCTTCTATCATTCACGATGTCTTTTGCGGGCCCCGTAAAATCGCGCTAGCAGATGATGAATCGCACAAGTGCTCCATGACAAGCCTGCTACAGATGTAGCTTAAGCAATGCGCGTTTAAAAGGCCAGCGGTGACACATTTTGCGGATTCGATGACCATGAGAATTGTCTATTAGAATTGATGTATCAGCTAGCTACATTTCAATTTGAAAATTTTCAAAGCAAACCATTTTAACGTTTTCTTATATAAAATCTCAAAATATCCACCAAATCCTTTTGGCATAAATAGATAACAAATAACCTTTAATTTACACGATTCGATTCACAGCTATAGATGCAAACATCTCCAAAACGCGGTCCACAATGTTAGTTATTTCAAACAAAGTAGTCTCCACCAGTTAATCAACTTAGCTAACAGTGCAGCTGTAGTGTTACAAATTATACGTATCAGTTTCAAAGGACTATACAGAATCTTTTCATTAATATCGTATAAGGAATATTTTTGGACTTCGATCGTAAATGTATAAGTATGTAAATGTATGTAACTTAAGGTATAGTAAATTATGTCTAAAATGTGTTTTACGATTGCTTGAGCAAAAGCGACAGAACATGAATCTACGGATAACGCTCTCTCAAAACAAAACAAAAAATAGACACGCCTGGAGGTTGTGGAAAATGATGACACCCAGGAAAATATCAATGGCCAACAAAACAAGTTAAATCAGTTTAGACATTAAAATACCATTGACATTGTACCTAAACGAAAGTGGATGAAAATGGCTGGAATGAAATCAATAAAATATAGTTTGTAAAAGAAAACCTTTGTTAAAAATAGGTTGTAGGAAATAGCCAATGACTTTTTTTTTCTTTATCATAAGTGGTACTACAATCTCAAGAGGTCAAGTTACCCAGTTATGACTTTCGTTGACTAGATTTACCCGTAGCTCAGCCCTGCGCAGGCCTCAAGATAGTCAGCCCTCAGTCAGTTCGTAATTTACAATCACCTAGGATATCACTTAAGAAGACCGTTCACGACTACAACAATATCTAGCATTTTCATTCGCTTTATTCCATTGACACTTATTCGAGACATTGAATGCCAAAATCATTCGAAAGTGGTGCTATGGTCAAGGAATGTTCCAAACGCTCAAAACTTTCACATCAATGTTGGATGTCCAATGAGATGTTGGATTTATAGAGGCATTCTTTATGTTTAAGCTGCATCTAGAAAAGACAGGTCGTCGTCGAAAATGTGGACCAAATCACAGAAATTATCGAAGTTGACTCGCATGATAGTATTCTCAGCTGTCATCGAAGTCGCGGTGAGACGAAAAGAAATAGATACTTTTCGTAAACGGATGGTAACTGGGATAAAAAATAAGTATAACCCGGCGGTCTACAGACAATAAACATTGAACAAATGTTCAATGAGCAAATCTGGTCTACGCGCTGAACAACGAGCAAGTCTTGCTTGCATTTTGTTGTTGTTCAAAAGCAAAAGCAGTTTCAAAATCGGAAGCATTACCTTTTAACCATCCTTATTGGTTGTTGCAGAGCAGTTGTGCAATAAATCTTGTTTTAATCACGGCAATAGAGCGGGATAGCAGGCTGGGAAAGTCTAAACTCCTCAAAGAATGACCTAAAAAGAGCGAGTTTGCTACATTGACTGCGAATAATAGTGCTCGGAATCTCTCCGTTAAAGCATTCAATGCTTATGACTTTTCCAAAGCTAACTTTAAAAAAATGTCAGTAATATTCCAAAACACTGACTGGTCGTTTTGTGATTCATCGTTAGACATTAACACGGCTACTAATATGTTTGTCACTAAGATAACTGATGCGTTCACCGAATGCTGTCCAAAAAAAGTAATACGCATAAAATATCCGGTATGTTCAAATCGTGAATTAAAATCCCTTAAGATAGGCAAATTTAAAGCTTACAAACAGTACAAGCGGACACAGTTACAAGTGGATAGATCCATCTATCACAGTATAACTAGAAAGTATAGGCGATTACATCTGGCCTGACGCACACAGTATACCAACAATATGCAAAAGAAGTTTTACTCGCATCCAAATGCTTTTTGGGGCTACGTGAATTGCAAACATAAACGATCCTCGATCCCCGCAAGAATAACTCTTAACGAATATGAACATCTACACCAATCGACGTTTGCCAGTTATTTGTCAAAAGGTTTTGTTCTGTGTTCTTAAATAATAATCATGACCTTAATATTATAAGTGATACACTTTCGTCTGTGGCGCTAAATACGGTCGATTTTTCGTTTAATAATCTCTGTATTACACCTGAGACAGTTATGGCAGCTATAAAAAAATTAAAGCCATCCAATAGTGTCGGTCCAGATGGAATTCCATCATCAGTGTTTTTAAAATGTGCAAAAGAGTTATGCGTTCCTCTAATGCAGTTACTGCTAAAGTCAATGTGCCAACGTGAATTTCCAAACGCCTGGAAATATTCATTTATGACACCGATCCATAAAAAGGATTCTAGAAGTGATGCAAACAATTACAGACGAATTACATCTCTGTTTCTCAGATGCTAAAGTGTTTGAAATCTTTGTTCATGATGCGTTACTATCCTCGTGCAAAATTTATGTTTCTGTGAATCAACATGGTTTTGTTTCAAAGCGTTCTGTGTCTACGAATCTAATGCAATTTGTATCGGAGTGTATCGAAGCTATGAACTCAGTTGGTTAAAAGGACACGGTGTACACCGATTCTAAAGCAGCTTTCGACTGCATAAACCATTTGTTACTGATGGCTAAACTCGCTCGTATAGGTAAATTAGCTGAGGTTAGCATCCCATGTATCGCAGCGTAAATATCGAGTGAAAATAGATAGTATTTCTACTTCTGAAGAATTCTATAGCTCATCTGGCGTCCCACATGGCAGTAATAAGCCTTTACTGTTGCTTTTATTCGTGAACGACGTGCAATTTGCTATTCCTGACCAACCGATGCTTTTATATGCCGACGACATAAAGATATATAGAGTGATAAATAGTACGAGCGACAGCCAAAAATTGCAAAAAAACTTAATTTACTTTCCAATTGACGTGCGTCTAAAAGATTAAAGTTATGTGTCGATAAATGTAGCATTGTGAGTTTTAACCGTAAGAAGAACCCAGTATTACATA